>NW_026906997.1:300000-396447 GCF_033978795.1 Nerophis ophidion | reverse complement strand
TATATACTTAACCCTACAACACCAGTATACCCTTCATCCTGCTGTATTCACAGTCTATAATGAATGAGACCAGTACACACCTGAATCCACAGCAAAAATATACTTACATAACCCATCATCTGCCTGTATTCACAGTCTATAATGATGAGACCAGTACACACCTGAATTCACAGCAAAAATATACTTACATAACCCATCATCTGCCTGTATTCACAGTCTATAATGATGAAACCAGTACACACCTGAATCCACAGCAAAAATATACTTACATAACCCATCATCTGCCTGTATTCACAGTCTATAATGATGAGACCAGTACACACCTGAATTCACAGCAAAAATATACTTACATAACCCATCATCTGCCTGTATTCACAGTCTATAATGATGAGACCAGTACACACCTGAATCCACAGCAAAAATATACTTACATAACCCATCATCTGCCTGTATTCACAGTCTATAATGATGAGACCAGTACACACCTGAATCACAGCAAAAATATACTACATAACCCATCATCTGCCTGTATTCACAGTCTATATGATGAGACCAGTACACACCTGAATCCACAGCAAAAATCATACTTACATAACCCATCATCTGCCTGTATTCACAGTCTATAATGATGAGACCAGTACACACCTGAATCACAGCAAAAATATACTTACATAACCCCATCATCTGCCTGTATTCACAGTCTATAATGATGAGACCAGTACACACCTGAATCCACAGCAAAAATATACTTACATAACCCATCATCTGCCTGTATTCACAGTCTATAATGATGAGACCAGTACACACCTGAATCCACAGCAAAAATATACTTACATAACCCATCATCTGCCTGTATTCACAGTCTATAATGATGAGACCAGTAACACACCTGAATCCACAGGCAAAAATATACTTACATAACCCATCATCTGCCTGTATTCACAGTCTATAATGATGAGACCAGTACACACCTGAATCACAGCAAAAATATACTTACATAACCCATCATCTGCCTGTATTCACAGTCTATAATGATGAGACCAGTACACACCTGAATCCACAGCAAAAATATACTTACATAACCATCATCTGCCTGTATTCACAGTCTATAATGATGAGACCAGTACACACCTGAATCCACAGCAAAAATATACTTACATAACCCATCATCTGCCTGTATTCACAGTCTATAATGATGAGACCAGTACACACCTGAATTCACAGCAAAAATATACTTACATAACCCATCATCTGCCTGTATTCACAGTCTATAATGATGAGACCAGTACACACCTGAATCACAGCAAAATATACTTACATAACCCATCATCTGCCTGTATTCACAGTCTATAATGATGAGACCAGTACACACCTGAATTCACAGCAAAAATATACTTACATAACCCATCATCTGCCTTATTCACAGTCTATAATGATGAGACAGTACACACCTGAATTCACAGCAAAAATATACTTACATAACCCATCATCTGCCTGTATTCACAGTCTATAATGATGAGACCAGTCACACACCTGAATCACAGCAAAAATATACTTACATAACCCATCATCTGCCTGTATTCACAGTCTATAATGATGAGACCAGTACACACCTGAATTCACAGCAAAAATATACTTACATAACCCATCATCTGCCTGTATTCACAGTCTATAATGATGAGACCAGTACACACCTGAATCACAGCAAAAAATATACTTACATAACCCATCATCTGCCTGTATTCACAGTCTATAATGATGAGACCAGTACACACCTGAATTCACAGCAAAAATATACTTACATAACCCATCATCTTGCCTGTATTCACAGTCTATAATGATGAGACCAGTACACACCTGAATCCACAGCAAAAATATACTTACAAAACCCATCATCTGCCTGTATTCACAGTCTATAATGATGAGACCAGTACACACCTGAATTCACAGCAAAAATATACTTACATAACCCATCATCTGCCTGTATTCACAGTCTATAATGATGAGACCAGTACACACCTGAATCCACAGCAAAAATATACTTACATAACCCATCATCTGCCTGTATTCACAGTCTATAATGATGAGACCAGTACACACCTGAATCCACAGCAAAAATATACTTACATAACCCATCATCTGCCTGTATTCACAGTCTATAATGATGAGACCAGTACACACCTGAATCCACAGCAAAAATATACTTACATAACCCATCATCTGCCTGTATTCACAGTCTATAATGATGAGACCAGTACACACCTGAATTCACAGCAAAAATATACTTACATAACCCATCATCTGCCTGTATTCACAGTCTATAATGATGAGACCAGTACACACCTGAATCACAGCAAAAATATACTTACATACCCATCATCTGCCTGTATTCACAGTCTATAATGATGAGACCAGTACACACCTGAATTCACAGCAAAATATACTTACATAACCCATCATCTGCCTGTATTCACAGTCTATAATGATGAGACCAGTACACACCTGAATTCACAGCAAAAATATACTTACATAACCATCATCTGCCTGTATTCACAGTCTATAATGATGAAACCAGTACACACCTGAATCCACAGCAAAAATATACTTACATAACCCATCATCTGCCTGTATTCACAGTCTATAATGATGAGACCAGTACACACCTGAATTCACAGCAAAAATATACTTACATAACCCATCATCTGCCTGTATTCACAGTCTATAATGATGAAACCAGTACACACCTGAATCCACAGCAAAAATATACTTACATAACCCATCATCTGCCTGTATTCACAGTCTATAATGATGAGACCAGTACACACCTGAATCCACAGCAAAAATATACTTACATAAACCCATCATCTGCCTGTATTCACAGTCTATAATGATGAAACCAGTACACACCTGAATCCACAGCAAAAATATACTTACATAACCCATCATCTGCCTGTATTCACAGTCTATAATGATGAACCAGTACACACCTGAATCACAGCAAAAATATACTTACATAACCCATCATCTGCCTGTATTCACAGTCTATAATGATGAGACCAGTACACACCTGAATCCACAGCAAAAAATATACTTACATAACCCATCATCTGCCTGTATTCACAGTCTATAATGATGAAACCAGTACACACCTGAATCCCAGCAAAAATATACTTACATAACCCATCATCTGCCTGTATTCACAGTCTATAATGATGAGACAGTACACACTGAATCCACAGCAAAAATATACTTACATAACCCATCATCTGCCTGTATTCACAGTCTATAATGATGAGACCAGTAACACACCTGAATTCACAGCAAAAATATACTTACATAACCCATCATCTGCCTGTATTCACAGTCTATAATGATGAGACCAGTACACACCTGAATCCACAGCAAAAATATACTTACATAACCCATCATCTGCCTGTATTCACAGTCTATAATGATGAGACCAGTACACACCTGAATCCACAGCAAAAATATACTTACATAACCCATCATCTGCCTGTATTCACAGTCTATAATGATGAGACCAGTACACACCTGAATTCACAGCAAAAATAGACTTACTAACCAGTTAGAAGAGAAGACTCTTTCAATCTATTAAATCAGGACCTAACAATGCAAAACTGGATTGCGTGTACAACAAAAAGGAGGTGGATAGTGCCTTTGAATCATTTATAGATATATTTCATTCAATATAAACCAAAAATGTCCAATAAAAAAAAGAGAAACAACAACAAAACTTAAAGTGCCCATGGTTAACCAAGGGTTTACAAACGCTTGTAAAAAGAAAAACACATTATATAGACAATTCATCAAATTAAGTCATGTAAAACCTGGCTCCAAAAATGAATGTACAAAGAAACTGATTGAAGACTCTGAACATAGATATAAAACATATACAAATAAATTGACTGATATAATAAGGACTAGTAAGAAATGATATTATAGCAATCTATTACATAGGAATAAGAACAACACTAAGGAGGTGTGGGGATACTTAACACTATAATTAAAGGCAAATCAAAAAATAACTTGTGTCCTTGCTATATCACTGCTAACAACCAAGATAATTATAATATGAATAATGTTGTGGAGAGTTTTAACAGTTTCTTAGTAAATGTCGGATCAGAATTGGCAGCCAAAATCCCTGATTATAGCAGCAATGAAATGGAGTCACTGATTGAAATGAATCCAATGAGTATGTTTCTGTTGGGAGTAACTGAAGAGGAAATAATAGATGTTGTTAATAATTGCAAAAATAAAACATCTACTGATTGTTTCGACATAGATATGACACTTGTGGAACAAACATACATTCCATCACCAAACCACTAACTGACATATTTAACCTGTCCTTCCAAACAGGACAATTTCCTAATAAAATGAAAATGGCAAAGGTAATACCAATATATAAAAATGGGAACTAACACATCTTCACAAACTGCCGACCTGTCTCTTTGCTCCCGCAGTTTTCCAAAATCTTAGAGAAATGATATAACACTAGATTAGAGAAATTTATAGATAAACATAAGATAATTAATGAAAGTCAATACGGTTTTAGGACAGCAAGGTCAACATCTCTGGCAATAATTGATGCAGTAGAAGAGATAACCAAGAGCTTAGATAGTAAGAAATATGCAGCTGGAATGGACATGGATCTGAGTAAAGCATTTGACACCATTAATCATCAAATATTACTGAAACAATGATACAGATATGGAATAAGGGGAGTAACTTTGACTTGGATAAGGAACTATTTAACACAAAGACAGCAGTTTGTGAAGATGGGCGAGTTTACATCTGGGCATTTGGACATTGCTTGTGGGGTTCCACAGGGAGCCGTTCTTGTTATTTAACTTATATATTAATGACATATTTACATCTGGGCATTTGGACATTGCTTGTGGGGTTCCACAGGGAGCCGTTCTTGTTATTTAACTTATATATTAATGACATATTTACATCTGGGCATTTGGACATTGCTTGTGGGGTTCCACAGGGAGCCGTTCTTGGTCCCAAGTTATTTAACTTATATATTAATGACATATTTACATCTGGGCATTTGGACATTGCTTGTGGGGTTCCACAGGGAGCCGTTCTTGTTATTTAACTTATATATTAATGACATATTTACATCTGGGCATTTGGACATTGCTTGTGGGGTTCCACAGGGATCCCTTCTTGGTCCCAAGTTATTTAACTTATATATTAATGACATATTTACATCTGGGCATTTGGACATTGCTTGTGGGGTTCCACAGGGATCCCTTCTTGGTCCCAAGTTATTTAACTTATATATTAATGACATATTTACATCTGGGCATTTGGACATTGCTTGTGGGGTTCCACAGGGAGCCGTTCTTGGTCCCAAGTTATTTAACTTATATATTAATGAGATATTTACATCTGGGCATTTGGACTCTGCTTGTGGGGTTCCACAGGGAGCCGTTCTTGGTACCAAGTTATTTAACTTATATATTAATGACATATTTACATCTGGGCATTTGGACATTGCTTGTGGGGTTCCACAGGGAGCCGTTCTTGGTCCCAAGTTATTTAACTTATATATTAAGGACATATTTACATCTGGGCATTTGGACATTGCTTGTGGGGTTCCACAGGGAGCCGTTCTTGTTATTTAACTTATATATTAATGACATATTTACATCTGGGCATTTGGACATTGCTTGTGGGGTTCCACAGGGAGCCGTTCTTGGTCCCAAGTTATTTAACTTATATATCAATGACATATTTACATCTGGGCATTTGGACATTGCTTGTGGGGTTCCACAGGGATCCCTTCTTGGTCCCAAGTTATTTAACTTATATATTAATGACATATTTACATCTGGGCATTTGGACATTGCTTGTGGGGTTCCACAGGGAGCTGTTCTTGGTCCCAAGTTATTTAACTTGTATATTAATGACATATTTACATCTGGGCATTTGGACATTGCTTGTGGGGTTCCACAGGGAGCCGTTCTTGGTCCAAAGTTATTTAACTTATATATTAATGAGATATTTACATCTGGGCATTTGGACTCTGCTTGTGGGGTTCCACAGGGAGCCGTTCTTGGTCCCAAGTTATTTAACTTATATATTAATGACATATTTACATCTGGGCATTTGGACATTGCTTGTGGGGTTCCACAGGGAGCCGTTCTTGGTCCCAAGTTATTTAACTTATATATTAATGACATATTTACATCTGGGCATTTGGACATTGCTTGTGGGGTTCCACAGGGAGCCGTTCTTGGTCCCAAGTTATTTAACTTATATATTAATGAGATATTTACATCTGGGCATTTGGACTCTGCTTGTGGGGTTCCACAGGGAGCCGTTCTTGGTCCCAAGTTATTTAACTTATATATTAATGACATATTTACATCTGGGCATTTGGACATTGCTTGTGGGGTTCCACAGGGAGCCGTTCTTGGTCCCAAGTTATTTAACTTATATATTAATGACATATTTACATCTGGGCATTTGGACATTGCTTGTGGGGTTCCACAGGGAGCCGTTCTTGTTATTTAACTTATATATTAATGACATATTTACATCTGGGCATTTGGACATTGCTTGTGGGGTTCCACAGGGAGCCGTGCTTGGTCCCAAGTTATTTAACTTATATATCAATGACATATTTACATCTGGGCATTTGGACATTGCTTGTGGGGTTCCACAGGGATCCCTTCTTGGTCCCAAGTTATTTAACTTATATATTAATGACATATTTACATCTGGGCATTTGGACATTGCTTGTGGGGTTCCACAGGGAGCTGTTCTTGGTCCCAAGTTATTTAACTTGTATATTAATGACATATTTACATCTGGGCATTTGGACATTGCTTGTGGGGTTCCACAGGGAGCCGTTCTTGGTCCCAAGTTATTTAACTTATATATTAATGAGATATTTACATCTGGGCATTTGGACTCTGCTTGTGGGGTTCCACAGGGAGCCGTTCTTGGTCCCAAGTTATTTAACTTGTATATTAATGACATATTTACATCTGGGCATTTGGACATTGCTTGTGGGGTTCCACAGGGAGCCGTTCTTGGTCCCAAGTTATTTAACTTATATATTAATGAGATATTTACATCTGGGCATTTGGACTCTGCTTGTGGGGTTCCACAGGGAGCCGTTCTTGGTCCCAAGTTATTTAACTTATATATTAATGACATATTTACATCTGGGCATTTGGACATTGCTTGTGGGGTTCCACAGGGAGCCGTTCTTGGTCCCAAGTTATTTAACTTATACATTAATGACATATTTACATCTGGGCATTTGGACATTGCTTGTGGGGTTCCACAGGGAGCTGTTCTTGGTCCCAAGTTATTTAACTTGTATATTAATGACATATTTACATCTGGGCATTTGGACATTGCTTGTGGGGTTCCACAGGGAGCCGTTCTTGGTCCCAAGTTATTTAACTTATATATTAATGAGATATTTACATCTGGGCATTTGGACTCTGCTTGTGGGGTTCCACAGGGAACCGTTCTTGGTCCCAAGTTATTTAACTTATATATTAATGAGATATTTACATCTGGGCATTTGGACATTGCTTGTGGGGTTCCACAGGGAGCCGTTCTTGTTATTTAACTTATATATTAATGACATATTTACATCTGGGCATTTGGACATTGCTTGTGGGGTTCCACAGGGATCCCTTCTTGGTCCCAAGTTATTTAACTTATATATTAATGACATATTTACATCTGGGCATTTGGACATTGCTTGTGGGGTTCCACAGGGAGCTGTTCTTGGTCCCAAGTTATTTAACTTGTATATTAATGACATATTTACATCTGGGCATTTGGACATTGCTTGTGGGGTTCCACAGGGAGCCGTTCTTGGTCCCAAGTTATTTAACTTATATATTAATGAGATATTTACATCTGGGCATTTGGACTCTGCTTGTGGGGTTCCACAGGGAGCCGTTCTTGGTCCCAAGTTATTTAACTTATATATTAATGACATATTTACATCTGGGCCTTTGGACATTGCTTGTGGGGTTCCACAGGGAGCCGTTCTTGGTCCCAAGTTATTTAACTTATATATTAAGGACATATTTACATCTGGGCATTTGGACATTGCTTGTGGGGTTCCACAGGGAGCCGTTCTTGTTATTTAACTTATATATTAATGACATATTTACATCTGGGCATTTGGACATTGCTTGTGGGGTTCCACAGGGAGCCGTTCTTGGTCCCAAGTTATTTAACTTATATATCAATGACATATTTACATCTGGGCATTTGGACATTGCTTGTGGGGTTCCACAGGGATCCCTTCTTGGTCCCAAGTTATTTAACTTATATATTAATGACATATTTACATCTGGGCATTTGGACATTGCTTGTGGGGTTCCACAGGGAGCTGTTCTTGGTCCCAAGTTATTTAACTTGTATATTAATGACATATTTACATCTGGGCATTTGGACATTGCTTGTGGGGTTCCACAGGGAGCCGTTCTTGGTCCAAAGTTATTTAACTTATATATTAATGAGATATTTACATCTGGGCATTTGGACTCTGCTTGTGGGGTTCCACAGGGAGCCGTTCTTGGTCCCAAGTTATTTAACTTATATATTAATGACATATTTACATCTGGGCATTTGGACATTGCTTGTGGGGTTCCACAGGGAGCCGTTCTTGGTCCCAAGTTATTTAACTTATATATTAATGACATATTTACATCTGGGCATTTGGACATTGCTTGTGGGGTTCCACAGGGAGCCGTTCTTGGTCCCAAGTTATTTAACTTATATATTAATGAGATATTTACATCTGGGCATTTGGACTCTGCTTGTGGGGTTCCACAGGGAGCCGTTCTTGGTCCCAAGTTATTTAACTTATATATTAATGACATATTTACATCTGGGCATTTGGACATTGCTTGTGGGGTTCCACAGGGAGCCGTTCTTGGTCCCAAGTTATTTAACTTATATATTAATGACATATTTACATCTGGGCATTTGGACATTGCTTGTGGGGTTCCACAGGGAGCCGTTCTTGTTATTTAACTTATATATTAATGACATATTTACATCTGGGCATTTGGACATTGCTTGTGGGGTTCCACAGGGAGCCGTTCTTGGTCCCAAGTTATTTAACTTATATATCAATGACATATTTACATCTGGGCATTTGGACATTGCTTGTGGGGTTCCACAGGGATCCCTTCTTGGTCCCAAGTTATTTAACTTATATATTAATGACATATTTACATCTGGGCATTTGGACATTGCTTGTGGGGTTCCACAGGGAGCTGTTCTTGGTCCCAAGTTATTTAACTTGTATATTAATGACATATTTACATCTGGGCATTTGGACATTGCTTGTGGGGTTCCACAGGGAGCCGTTCTTGGTCCCAAGTTATTTAACTTATATATTAATGAGATATTTACATCTGGGCATTTGGACTCTGCTTGTGGGGTTCCACAGGGAGCCGTTCTTGGTCCCAAGTTATTTAACTTATATATTAATGACATATTTACATCTGGGCATTTGGACATTGCTTTTGGGGTTCCACAGGGAGCCGTTCTTGGTCCCAAGTTATTTAACTTATATATTAATGACATATTTACATCTGGGCATTTGGACATTGCTTGTGGGGTTCCACAGGGAGCCGTTCTTGGTCCCAAGTTATTTAACTTATATATTAATGACATATTTACATCTGGGCATTTGGACATTGCTTGTGGGGTTCCACAGGGAGCTGTTCTTGGTCCCAAGTTATTTAACTTGTATATTAATGACATATTTACATCTGGGCATTTGGACATTGCTTGTGGGGTTCCACAGGGAGCCGTTCTTGGTCCCAAGTTATTTAACTTATATATTAATGAGATATTTACATCTGGGCATTTGGACTCTGCTTGTGGGGTTCCACAGGGAGCCGTTCTTGGTCCCAAGTTATTTAACTTATATATTAATGAGATATTTACATCTGGGCATTTGGACATTGCTTGTGGGGTTCCACAGGGAGCCGTTCTTGGTCCCAAGTTATTTAACTTATATATTAATGACATATTTACATCTGGGCATTTGGACATTGCTTGTGGGGTTCCACAGGGAGCCGTTCTTGGTCCCAAGTTATTTAACTTATATATTAATGACATATTTACATCTGGGCATTTGGACATTGCTTGTGGGGTTCCACAGGGAGCCGTTCTTGTTATTTAACTTATATATTAATGACATATTTACATCTGGGCATTTGGACATTGCTTGTGGGGTTCCACAGGGAGCCGTTCTTGGTCCCAAGTTATTTAACTTATATATCAATGACATATTTACATCTGGGCATTTGGACATTGCTTGTGGGGTTCCACAGGGATCCCTTCTTGGTCCCAAGTTATTTAACTTATATATTAATGACATATTTACATCTGGGCATTTGGACATTGCTTGTGGGGTTCCACAGGGAGCTGTTCTTGGTCCCAAGTTATTTAACTTGTATATTAATGACATATTTACATCTGGGCATTTGGACATTGCTTGTGGGGTTCCACAGGGAGCCGTTCTTGGTCCCAAGTTATTTAACTTATATATTAATGAGATATTTACATCTGGGCATTTGGACTCTGCTTGTGGGGTTCCACAGGGAGCCGTTCTTGGTCCCAAGTTATTTAACTTATATATTAATGACATATTTACATCTGGGCATTTGGACATTGCTTGTGGGGTTCCACAGGGAGCCGTTCTTGGTCCCAAGTTATTTAACTTATATATTAATGACATATTTACATCTGGGCATTTGGACATTGCTTGTGGGGTTCCACAGGGAGCCGTTCTTGGTCCCAAGTTATTTAACTTATATATTAATGACATATTTACATCTGGGCATTTGGACATTGCTTGTGGGGTTCCACAGGGAGCTGTTCTTGGTCCCAAGTTATTTAACTTGTATATTAATGACATATTTACATCTGGGCATTTGGACATTGCTTGTGGGGTTCCACAGGGAGCCGTTCTTGGTCCCAAGTTATTTAACTTATATATTAATGAGATATTTACATCTGGGCATTTGGACTCTGCTTGTGGGGTTCCACAGGGAGCCGTTCTTGGTCCCAAGTTATTTAACTTATATATTAATGAGATATTTACATCTGGGCATTTGGACATTGCTTGTGGGGTTCCACAGGGAGCCGTTCTTGGTCCCAAGTTATTTAACTTATATATTAATGACATATTTACATCTGGGCATTTGGACATTGCTTGTGGGGTTCCACAGGGAGCCGTTCTTGTTATTTAACTTATATATTAATGACATATTTACATCTGGGCATTTGGACATTGCTTGTGGGGTTCCACAGGGAGCCGTTCTTGGTCCCAAGTTATTTAACTTATATATCAATGACATATTTACATCTGGGCATTTGGACATTGCTTGTGGGGTTCCACAGGGATCCCTTCTTGGTCCCAAGTTATTTAACTTATATATTAATGACATATTTACATCTGGGCATTTGGACATTGGTTGTGGGGTTCCACAGGGAGCTGTTCTTGGTCCCAAGTTATTTAACTTGTATATTAATGACATATTTACATCTGGGCATTTGGACATTGCTTGTGGGGTTCCACAGGGAGCCGTTCTTGGTCCCAAGTTATTTAACTTATATATTAATGAGATATTTACATCTGGGCATTTGGACACTGCTTGTGGGGTTCCACAGGGAGCCGTTCTTGGTCCCAAGTTATTTAACTTATATATTAATGACATATTTACATCTGGGCATTTGGACATTGCTTGTGGGGTTCCACAGGGAGCCGTTCTTGTTATTTAACTTATATATTAATGACATATTTACATCTGGGGATTTGGACATTGCTTGTGGGGTTCCACAGGGAGCCGTTCTTGTTATTTAACTTATATATTAATGACATATTTACATCTGGGCCTTTTGACATTGCTTGTGGGGTTCCACAGGGAGCCGTTCTTGGTCCCAAGTTATTTAACTTGTATATTAATGACATATTTACATCTGGGCATTTGGACATTGCTTGTGGGGTTCCACAGGGAGCCGTTCTTGTTATTTAACTTATATATTAATGACATATTTACATCTGGGCATTTTGACATTGCTTGTGGGGTTCCACAGGGAGCCGTTCTTGGTCCCAAGTTATTTAACTTATATATTAATGACATATTTACATCTGGGCATTTGGACATTGCTTGTGGGGTTCCACAGGGAGCCGTTCTTGGTCCCAAGTTATTTAACTTGTATATTAATGACATATTTACATCTGGGCATTTGGACATTGCTTGTGGGGTTCCACAGGGAGCCGTTCTTGGTCCCAAGTTATTTAACTTATATATTAATGACATATTTACATCTGGGCATTTGGACATTGCTTGTGGGGTTCCACAGGGAGCCGTTCTTGGTCCCAAGTTATTTAACTTATATATTAATGACATATTTACATCTGGGCATTTGGACATTGCTTGTGGGGTTCCACAGGGAGCCGTTCTTGGTCCCAAGTTATTTAACTTATATATTAATGAGATATTTACATCTGGGCATTTGGACACTGCTTGTGGGGTTCCACAGGGAGCCGTTCTTGTTATTTAACTTATATATTAATGACATATTTACATCTGGGGATTTGGACATTGCTTGTGGGGTTCCACAGGGAGCCGTTCTTGTTATTTAACTTATATATTAATGACATATTTACATCTGGGCATTTGGACATTGCTTGTGGGGTTCCACAGGGAGCCGTTCTTGGTCCCAAGTTATTTAACTTGTATATTAATGACATATTTACATCTGGGCATTTGGACATTGCTTGTGGGGTTCCACAGGGAGCCGTTCTTGGTCCCAAGTTATTTAACTTATATATTAATGACATATTTGTTGCGATCTGCTGCTCAGATCTTCACGTGTTTGTTTTTTCATTCTCTGTCTCGCCCCGCACACCTGCTAATAATTATCACCCTCCTATTTAAGCTCACCTTTTCTGTTCACTCATTCTCGGATCCTAATTTGCCCACGCGCATCAGTGACGACTCTCATCATTCGTATGTATTTTCTCGCTAGCTCTCACGCCAAGCCACTTTATTGTCTAGCTTTCATGCTAAATGTTTTGTTTACTCTTTCTCTTTACACCAGTATTTTTGTTCATAGACTTTTGTTATTAAATAAATACCTTATATCTTACTTTTGCTGTGTTCTGCTTCGACGCATCCACGGGAAAACCACACCGGCATTGCCATGCCGAAGAAGAGTCCTCACAGTAGGATCCGAGCATTAAAGAGTTTTTCCGCGTCTGGCAACCACGAGGAGACCTTCGACGAAGGCACATGGAGGGTATTCCGAGCGATGGAGGCTGAGACTCTCCGATGCAATCCAGACGAAAGCATGATGTGGGACCTGGAGGGAAGACTGGTTCCGATCGATGCTTCCGGGAGCGGTGAGTTTCCCTCCCGCAGCGCTCGCGCTCGTCCGCGTCGGCGGAAGCCGCGAAGTATGGCTTCGTCGGGCGACAGAGCCTTTCCCACTCCATGTCTCCCTCCTCACGAACACAGCAGCCTACAGTCGGCACACAGGACCCCTACACCATTGTTTGGGGACCCAATAACACACTTTGCTAACAGTTTTACCGACTGGGCAAATTCCCAACTTGTGTCCCGCGCAGATGACGTCATTTCGTCGACGCCCCCCGGTGGCGCGGGCCCGTCCTCCGATGATGACGTCATCAACAAGGAATTTTTAGGGGAAGATTCGTTTTCTCAGCCATTTTCAAATGACAATAACATTAATAATAAGATACAAAAGTATCAGGATATTTTTTCTTATTATTCTAGTCAACCTCAGTCACCTAGTTTTTCTTCTAACCCACCGTTTAAACCTCATTCTCTGCCCAAGTCCAAAGTTTTTTCTCCCTTTTCAAAGGGACACTCTGGACAATATAGAGGGGAGGGGTCTGCCTGCCTCCAAACCTCCCACCACCCTCCCTTATGGTCAGTCCCTGACCACAGGGAACGGGTCTGGGATTCCCGTCTGGAGGGGGGGGCTACGGCCTATAGCTGTGTTGCGGAGGTAGGGCAGACGCTACCTCTTCTTAAAACTACTAAGCCTCCTAGCCCTCCACCTGTTTTTCCCCTGGCCAAGTCTCAACGGCCTTGTAGACCTCCTCCACCTGTTTTTCCCCCGGCCAAGTCTCAACGGCCTTGTAGACCTCCTCCACCTGTTTTTTCCCCGGCCAAGTCTCAACGGCCTTGTAGACCTCCTCCACCTGTGTTCCGTCCGAACCCTAGTCCTTACCCAAGTTCTTGTCCGAGCCCCAGTGTTACTGTAAGTCCTAGTCTTTGTCCTAGTCCTTGCCCGAGCACCAGTTTGATTGTTAGTCCCAGTCCTTGCCCAAGCCCTAGTTTGACCGTTCGTCCTAGTTCTTGCCCAAGCCCTGGTATGACTGTAAGTCCTGGTCGTTGCCCAAGCCCTTCTCAAAGCACTAGTGTGATTGTAAGTCCTGGTCCTCTCTCAAGTCCTTGCCCGAGTCCTAGTGTTTGTCTTATCACTCATCATAGTCCTAGTCCTGCTCACAGCCAGTCCCCTAGTTCTCCTCGGCAGACCCCTGTGCCTGCTCCTCGGCTGAAGCCGACACCTGCTCCTCGGCTGAAGCCGACACCTGCTCCTCGGCTGAAGCCGACACCTGCTCCTCGGCTGAAGCCGACACCTGCTCCTCGGCTGAAGCCGACACCTGCTCCTCGGCTGAAGCCGACACCTGCTCCTCGGCTGAAGCCGACACCTGCTCCCAGTCTGGTTCTCACACCAGCACATGACACTAACCTGGTTTTCACGCCAGAATTCGACTCTCGCCTGGTTCACACACCAGCAGCTTTTTCGGGCCTGGTTCTCACACCAGTTTTGAACTCTAGTCTGGTTCTCACACCAGTTTTGAACTCTAGCCTGGTTCTCAAACCAGCACTAGACTCCCACCTGGTTCTCACACCAGCCTCCGACCCAGAACTGGTTCTCATACCAGTTACAGACTTTAGCCTGGATCTCACTCCAGCAACAGCTCCAAAGCTGGAGCCCACTCCAGTACCAGCTCCAGAGCTGGAGCCTACTCCAGCACCAGTGTCGACGACGGGGCTGGAGCCCACACCAACGTCGACAACAGGGCTGGAGCCTACAACTGTGTCGACAGGGCTGGAGCCTACTCCAGTACCAGCTCCACGCCGCCAAGCGCCGGTACCAGCTCCACGCCGCCAAGCGCCGGTACCAGCTCCACGCCGCCAAGCACTGCCGACGACTAATACGCCTGCCTCTACGACGTCGCCGTTTGCTTCTACGCTGATGACTCCTGCGGCTCCCAGGCCGCCTCCGACGACTCCTGCGGCTCCCAGGCCGCCTCCGACGACTCCTGCGGCTCCCAGGCCGCCTCCGACGACTCCTGCGGCTCCCAGGCCGCCTCCGACGACTCCTGCGGCTCCCAGGCCGCCTCCGACGACTCCTGCGGCTCCCAGGCCGCCTCCGACGACTCCTGCGGCTCCCAGGCCGCCTCCGACGACTCCTGCGGCTGCAGCACCCGCATCATCCTCGCCAGCTGCACTCGGGCCTGCTTTGGCTGCAGTCCCCGCACCCTCGTCTGCTGCTTCCAAGCCTGCTGGGATTTCGGTGCTGAGGCGTCGTCCACCACGTCGATCACGGGCGTGGCCTCTGCGAGGTCATCCTCCTCGCCAGACACTCCCTCCTCCATGTCGGCCACGGATGTGGCCGTGCCCGGGTCGTCCGCCTCGCCGGGCACCTCATCCTGCGATGCGGCCACTAATGTGGCCTTTTCGAGGTCGCCCGCCAAAACTTTTTCGGCAGCAGCGTTCCACCCGCCGCCGCCACATGATGTGTCCTCGGTGGATTCGGGGACATGCGATCTGGCGACCCTCCACCGTGGCCTCCCTCCGCCCTCCCTTCGTTTGTGAACTTTTCTGGTTTTGGGGAGGGGGTTCAAGTTTTTGTTTGTTTTTTAAGACATCTGGTATCTGTCTTTTGTTGGGGGGGAATACTGTTGCGATCTGCTGCTCAGATCTTCACGTGTTTGTTTTTTCATTCTCTGTCTCGCCCCGCACACCTGCTAATAATTATCACCCTCCTATTTAAGCTCACCTTTTCTGTTCACTCATTCTCGGATCCTAATTTGCCCACGCGCATCAGTGACGACTCTCATCATTCGTATGTATTTTCTCGCTAGCTCTCACGCCAAGCCACTTTATTGTCTAGCTTTCATGCTAAATGTTTTGTTTACTCTTTCTCTTTACACCAGTATTTTTGTTCATAGACTTTTGTTATTAAATAAATACCTTATATCTTACTTTTGCTGTGTTCTGCTTCGACGCATCCACGGGAAAACCACACCGGCATTGCCATGCCGAAGAAGAGTCCTCACAATATTTACATCTGGGCATTTGGACATTGCTTGTGGGGTTCCACAGGGAGCCGTTCTTGGTCCCAAGTTATTTAACTTGTATATTAATGACATATTTACATCTGGGCATTTGGACATTGCTTGTGGGGTTCCACAGGGAGCCGTTCTTGTTATTTAACTTATATATTAATGACATATTTACATCTGGGCATTTTGACATTGCTTGTGGGGTTCCACAGGGAGCCGTTCTTGGTCCCAAGTTATTTAACTTGTATATTAATGACATATTTACATCTGGGCATTTGGACATTGCTTGTGGGGTTCCACAGGGAGCCGTTCTTGGTCCCAAGTTATTTAACTTATATATTAATGACATATTTACATCTGGGCATTTGGACATTGCTTGTGGGGTTCCACAGGGAGCCGTTCTTGTTATTTAACTTATATATTAATGACATATTTACATCTGGGGATTTGGACATTGCTTGTGGGGTTCCACAGGGAGCCGTTCTTGTTATTTAACTTATATATTAATGACATATTTACATCTGGGCCTTTTGACATTGCTTGTGGGGTTCCACAGGGAGCCGTTCTTGGTCCCAAGTTATTTAACTTGTATATTAATGACATATTTACATCTGGGCATTTGGACATTGCTTGTGGGGTTCCACAGGGAGCCGTTCTTGTTATTTAACTTATATATTAATGACATATTTACATCTGGGCATTTTGACATTGCTTGTGGGGTTCCACAGGGAGCCGTTCTTGGTCCCAAGTTATTTAACTTATATATTAATGACATATTTACATCTGGGCATTTGGACATTGCTTGTGGGGTTCCACAGGGAGCCGTTCTTGGTCCCAAGTTATTTAACTTGTATATTAATGACATATTTACATCTGGGCATTTGGACATTGCTTGTGGGGTTCCACAGGGAGCCGTTCTTGGTCCCAAGTTATTTAACTTATATATTAATGACATATTTACATCTGGGCATTTGGACATTGCTTGTGGGGTTCCACAGGGAGCCGTTCTTGGTCCCAAGTTATTTAACTTATATATTAATGACATATTTACATCTGGGCATTTGGACATTGCTTGTGGGGTTCCACAGGGAGCCGTTCTTGGTCCCAAGTTATTTAACTTATATATTAATGAGATATTTACATCTGGGCATTTGGACACTGCTTGTGGGGTTCCACAGGGAGCCGTTCTTGTTATTTAACTTATATATTAATGACATATTTACATCTGGGGATTTGGACATTGCTTGTGGGGTTCCACAGGGAGCCGTTCTTGTTATTTAACTTATATATTAATGACATATTTACATCTGGGCATTTGGACATTGCTTGTGGGGTTCCACAGGGAGCCGTTCTTGGTCCCAAGTTATTTAACTTGTATATTAATGACATATTTACATCTGGGCATTTGGACATTGCTTGTGGGGTTCCACAGGGAGCCGTTCTTGGTCCCAAGTTATTTAACTTATATATTAATGACATATTTACATCTGGGCATTTGGACATTGCTTGTGGGGTTCCACAGGGAGCCGTTCTTGGTCCCAAGTTATTTAACTTGTATATTAATGACATATTTACATCTGGGCATTTGGACATTGCTTGTGGGGTTCCACAGGGAGCCGTTCTTGTTATTTAACTTATATATTAATGACATATTTACATCTGGGCATTTTGACATTGCTTGTGGGGTTCCACAGGGAGCCGTTCTTGGTCCCAAGTTATTTAACTTGTATATTAATGACATATTTACATCTGGGCATTTGGACATTGCTTGTGGGGTTCCACAGGGAGCCGTTCTTGGTCCCAAGTTATTTAACTTATATATTAATGACATATTTACATCTGGGCATTTGGACATTGCTTGTGGGGTTCCACAGGGAGCCGTTCTTGGTCCCAAGTTATTTAACTTATATATTAATGACATATTTACAGTATCAAATGTATTAAAATTAGTCATATTCGCAGACGACACTAATATTTTCTAATCTAACGATAATTATACAAATGTTGTACCCACCCTAAATAATGAACTTGCAAAATTAAAAACATGGTTAGATATAAACAAATGATCCCTTAATTTAAAGAAAACAAAAGTTATGTTATTCGGCTATTCCAATCCAGGACTTCACTAGATCCCCTGGTTACACTCCAAAACAACTACAAAACTTCACTACATCCCCTGGTTACACTCCAAAACAACTACAAAACTTCACTACATCCCCTGGTTACACTCCAAAACAACTACAAAACTTCACTACATCCCCTGGTTACAGTCCAAAACAACTACAAAACTTCACTACATCCCCTGGTTACACTCCAAAACAACTACAAAACTTCACTACATCCCCTGGTTACACTCCAAAACAACTACAAAACTTCACTACATCCCCTGGTTACACTCCAAAACAACTACAAAACTTCACTACATCCCCTGGTTACACTCCAAAACAACTACAAAACTTCACTACATCCCCTGGTTACACTCCAAAACAACTACAAAACTTCACTACATCCCCTGGTTACAGTCCAAAACAACTACAAAACTTCACTACATCCCCTGGTTACACTCCAAAACAACTACAAAACTTCACTACATCCCCTGGTTACACTCCAAAACAACTACAAAACTTCACTACATCCCCTGGTTACACTCCAAAACAACTACAAAACTTCACTACATCCCCTGGTTACACTCCAAAACAACTACAAAACTTCACTACATCCCCTGGTTACACTTCAAAAACCTGCAATAAGAATTCTACACAAGGTGGGATATTGTGACCACACAAATATTTTATTTTTACAATCTAAATGATTAAAACTGCCTGGTCTAGTTGATTTTAATACAGCTCAATTACTATTTAAAGCCAACAAAAAGGTTCTACTTGCCAATATTCAAATACATTTCAAACACAGAGAAGGAGTTGATAATCTAAGGGGGTGTAGTATCTTTACTATTCCAACAGTAAGAACTACCAGGGAAAGTTTGTGTGTGTCCGTGTGTGAAGTGAAACTTTGGAAGGGATTGGATGTGGAGCTCAAGCAATGTTCAAATGTCCATCAGTTCAAAACAAGATACAAAAAAATGGTATGTGCAATGTATATGAATGTGAACATGGATGCCTAAGTGTTAAACTCCATCACTGGCTAATAAGGATTATTGTTATTATTATCATTATTGTTGTTATTATCATCATCATCATCATCATCTTCATTATTTTATATGTATTATTGTCATCATTTATTGTCATTGCTATTGCTATTGTTCATATTGTTATTATTATTGTTATCATTATCGATATTATTATTGTTTAGTCATTGTTGATATTACCATTATTATTATTACTTCCATGACATCACCCAACTAGTTAAACTATATGAATTAGTATCAACGAGAGGAATACATTGAATTGTGTGTGTGTGTGTGTGTGTGTGTATGTGTGTGTGTGTGTGTGTGTGTGTGTGTGTGTGTGTGTGTGTGTGTGTGTGTGTGTGTGTGTGTATGTGTGTGTGTGTGTGTGTGTGTGTGTGTGTGTGTGTGTGTGTGTGTGTAAAAACAATCCTATATGCAATTTGAGTAATACTAATATTCTGCAAATGTAAAAACAAATATGAATTCTGACTAAAGAATTGGTGCCGATGGAAACTAAGAAAAGGGATTTGGGTCCACTATCTGGAGTACAGGGCAGGCAAGTGGGGGATCTTATGTTGGTGGATAACTCCTCTGGCAGGGGGCTCCCCTCGTCTCTTTTAATGCACAGCATAGGACACATAATAAGTACACTATCTGGAGTACAGGGCAGGCAAGTGGGGGATCTTATGTTGGTGGATAACTCCTCTGGCAGGGGGCTCCCCTCGTCTCTTTTAATGCACAGCATAGGACACATAATAAGGGTGGTCCTCAGGTCCTGTTGATCAGGGGATGTAGCTCCACAGCCACAGATCCACTATTAACCACTAATATCACAGTCAAAATGAAAGCTTGTTCCCATAGGCACCATAAACTGTTAATAATGTTTAGACAAAAGTGTATATTATATATACTATTATATGTATAGTATTTATATAGGTGTGTGTGTGTGTGTGTGTGTGTGTGTGTGTGTGTGTGTGTGTGTGTGTGTGTGTGTGTGTGTGTGTGTGTGTGTGTGCGTGCGTGTGTGTGTGTGTGTGTGTGTGTGTGATGGATATGTATGTATTTTGGGTATATGCATGTGTGTATGTATGTGATTGTGTGTGTATGTGTGTATGTATATATATAGATTGTATATATATATATATATATATATATATCTATATATATATCTATATATAGATATATATATAGATATATATATAGATATATATGTATATATATATATATATAAATTGTATATATGTGTGTGTGTATATGTGTGTGTATCTATGTAAGTGTGTGTGAATTTAAATGTATTTTATATAGACAATGTATAGCAGCAACCACTGAATTGAATTATATTATATATATTATTGTATTATATATTGTATATATATATATATATATATTGTATATGTATAGGGGTGGGACCTAATAAGTTTACTTCTTCCCACTCCCTTTTGAGCCAATCTTGACATCTACAAAAGATTAGTCACATGTAATGTTTTCAATGTAGGTGTACAAATAATGTATCTATATATTTCTTTTGTATTTTATGTCATTCTCTTGTTTTTTTTGCATGGCTCAAAATAAACCCATTCATTCATTCATTCATTCATTCATTCATTCATGTTTAGTGTATTTATAGTAAATATATGTTTGGTTTATTAAAATTAAATACATGTTTTTTGTATTAATATTAAATACATGTTTAGTGTATGAATATTAAATACATGTTTAGTGTATGAATATTAAATACATGTTTAGTGTATAAATATTAAATACATGTTTAGTGTATAAATATTAAATACATGTTTAGCGTATGATTATTAAATACATGTTTAGTGTATGAATATTAAATATATGTTTAGTGTATGAATATTAAATAGATGTTTAGTGTATAAATATTAAATATATGTTTAGTGTACAAATAGTAAAAATATGTTTACTGTATTAATATTAAAAACTATGTTTAGTGTATGAATGACCAGACTTATGAAGCGGGAACGTGCGCCCTCCAGTGGACTTCTGCCGCAACTGCACACAAATAAATTAATTATTTCCGAGTGTGCCTTATTTAGAGAATATTAAATACATTTACAGTATGAATATTAAATATATGATTATTATATGAATATTAAATATATGATTATTATATGAATATTAAATTTGTTTAGTATATGATTATTAAATACATGTTTAGTGTATAAATATTAAATACAAGTTTAGTGTATTAATATTAAATAAATGTTTACTGTATGAATATTAAAGACATGTTTAGTGTATGAATATTAAATACATGTTTAGTGTATTAATATTAAATATGTGTTTGGTTTATTAAAATTAAATACATGTTTTTGTATTAATATTAAATACATGTTTAGTGTATAAATATTAAATACATGTTTAGTGTATTAATATTAAATACATGTTTTTTGTATAAATATTAAACATATGTTTAGTGTATAAATATTAAATATATGTTTAGTGTGTTAATATTAAATATGTGTTTGGTTTATTAAAATTAAATACATGTTTTTTGTATTAATATTAAATACATGTTTTTGTATAAATATTAAATAAATGTTTTTGTATAAATATTAAATATATGTTTAGTGTATGAATATTAAATACATGATTAGTATAGAATTAAATATACATTTAATTTATGATTATTAAATACATGTTTAGTGTATGAGTTTTTAATACATGTTTACTGTATTAATATTAAATACATGTTTAGTGTATGAATAATAACTACATGTTTAGTGTATAAATATTAAATACATGTTTAGTGTATTAATATTAAATACATCTTTCGTGTGTGAATATTAAATACATGTTTATTGTATAAATATTAAATACATGTTAAGTGTATGAATATTAAATACATATTTAGTGTATAAATATTAAATACATGATTAGTGTATTAATATTAAATACAAGATTAGTGTATGAATATTAAATACATGTTTAGTGTATAAATATCAAATACATGTTTAGTGTTTGAATAATAACTACATGTTTAGTGTATTAATATTAAATACATGTTTAGTGTATAAATATTAAATACACTTTTAGTGTATAAATATTAAATACACGTTTAGTGTAAAAATATTAAATACATGTTTAGTGTATTAATATTAAATATATGTTTAGTTTATTAAAATTAAATACATGTTTTTGTATTAATATTAAATACATATTAAGTATAAGAATAATAACTACATGTTTATTGAATGAATATTAAATACATGTTTAGTGTATTAATATTAAATACATGTTTAGTGTATTAATAATAACTACATGTTTAGTGTATGAATATTAAATACATGTTTAGTGTATTAATATTAAGTACATGTTTAGTGTATTAATATTAAATATATGTTTAGTGTATTAATATTAAATCAATGTTTAATGTATAAATATTAAATACATGTTTAGTGTATTAATATTAAATATATGTTTAGTTTATTAAACTTAAATACATGTTTTTGTATTAATATTAAATACATGTTTAGTATATGAATATTAAATACATGTTTAGTGTATGAATATTAAATACATGTTTAGTTTATGAATATTAAATACATGTTTAGTGGATAAATAATAAATACATGTTTAGTGTATAAATATTAAATACATGTTTAGTGTATTAATATTAAATATGTGTTTAGTTTATTCAAATTAAATACATGTTTTTGTATTAATATTAAATACATGTTTAGTGTATAAATATTAAATACATGTTTAGTGTATTAATATTAAATACATATTTAGTGTATTAATATTAAATACATGTTTAGTGTATGAATAATAACAACATGTTTAGTGTATGAATATTAAATACAGGTTTAGTGTAGAAATATTAAATACATGTTTAGTTTATGAATATTAAATACATGTTTAGTGTATGAATATTAAATACATGTTTAGTGTATAAATGTTAAATACATGTTTAGTTTATGAATATTAAATACATGTTTAGTGTATGAATATTAAATATATATTTACTTAATTAAAATTAAATACATGTTTTTGTATTAATATTAAATACATGTTTAGTGTATGAATATTAAATACATGTTTGGTGTATTAATATTAAATACATGTTTAGTGTATGAATATTAAATACATGTTTAGTGTATTAATATTAAATACATGTTTAGTGTATTAATATTAAATACATGTTTAGTGTATGAATATTGAATACAAGTTTAGTGTGAAAATATTAAATACATGTTTAGTGTATTAATATTAAATACATGTTTAGTGTATTAATATTAAATACATGTTTAGTGTATGAATATTGAATACAAGTTTAGTGTGAAAATATTAAATACATGTTTAGTGTATTAATATTAAATACATGTTTAGTGTATTAATATTAAATATATATTTAGTTTATTAAAATTAAATACATGTTTTTGTATTAATATTAAATACTTGTTTAGTGTATAAATATTAAATACATGTTTAGTGTATGAATAATAACTACATGTTTAGTGTATAAATATTAAATACACTTTTAGTGTATAAATATTAAATACACGTTTAGTGTATAAATAATAACTACATGTTTAGTGTATAATATTAAATACATGTTTAGTGTATTAATATTAAATATATGTTTAGTTTATTACAATTAAATACATAATTTTGTATTAATATTAAATACATGTTTAGTGTATTAATATTAAATATATGTTTAGTTTATTAAACTTAAATACATGTTTTTGTATTAATATTAAATACATGTTTAGTATATGAATATTAAATACACGTTTAGTGTATGAATATTAAATACATGTTTAGTTTATGAATATTAAATACATGTTTAGTGGATAAATAATAAATACATATTTAGTGTATTAATATTAAATACATGTTTAGTGTATAAATATTAAATACATGTTTAGTGTATAAATATTAAATACATGTTTAGTGTATTAATATTAAATACATGTTTAGTGTATGAATAACAACAACATGTTTAGTGTATGAATATTAAATACAGGTTTAGTGTAGAAATATTAAATACATGTTTAGTTTATGAATATTAAATACATGTTTAGTGTATGAATATTAAATATATATTTAGTTTATTAAAATTAAATACATGTTTTTGTATTAATATTAAATACATGTTTAGTGTATCAATATTAAATACATGTTTGGTGTATTAATATTAAATACATGTTTAGTGTATGAATATTAAATACATGTTTAGTGTATAAATATTAAATACATGTTTAGTGTATTAATATTAAATACATGTTTAGTGTATAATAATAACTACATGTTTATTGTATGAATATTAAATACATGTTTAGTGTATGAATATTAAATACAAGTTTAGTGTGAAAATATTAAATACATTTTTAGTGTATTAATATTAAATACATGTTTAGTGTATTAATATTAAATATATATATAGTTTATTAAAATTAAATACATGTTTTTGTATTAATAGTAAATACTTGTTTAGTGTATAAATATTAAATACATGTTTAGTGTATGAATAATAACTACATGTTTAGTGTGTTAATATTAAATACATGTTTAGGGTATAAATATTAAATACACTTTTAGTGTATAAATATTAAATACATGTTTAGTGTATAAATAATAACTACATGTTTAGTGTATGAATATTAAATACATGTTTAGTGTATTAATATTAAATATATGTTTAGTTTATTACAATTAAATCCATGTTTTTGTATTAATATTAAATACATGTTTAGTGTATAAATATTAAATACATGTTTAATGTATGAATATTAAATACATGTTTAGTGTATAAATATTAAATACATGTTTAGTGTATTAATATTAAATACATGTTTAGTGTATAAATGTTAAATACATGTTTAGTGTATAAATATTAAATATATGTTTAGTTTATTAAAATTAAATACATGTTTTTGTATTAATATTAAATACATGTTTAGTGTATAAATATTAAATACATGTTTAGTGTATTAATATTAAATACCTGTTTAGTGTATAAATGTTAAATACATGTTTACACATGCGCATATTGCCCGTCCGCTTAAAAGGGGTGGGGGGGTCGCACTAATATACAACGAAAACTTTAACCTTAGTCCTAACATAAATAATAAATATAAATCGTTTGAGGTGCTTACTATGAAGTCTGTCACACCGCTCCCTCTACACCTGGCTGTTATCTACCGCCCCCCAGGGCCCTATTCGGACTTTATCAATGAATTCTCAGAGTTCGTTGCTGATCTAGTGACACACGCCGATAATATAATCATAATGGGGGACTTTAATATCCATATGAATACCCCATCGGACCCACCGTGCGTAGCGTTCCAGACTATGATTGATAGCTGTGGTCTCACACAAATAATAAATGAACCCACTCATCGCAACGGTAATACGATAGACCTAGTGCTTGTCAGGGGTATCACCGTTTCCAAAGTTACGATACTCCCGTATACTAAAGTATTGTCCGATCACTACCTTATAAAATTCGAGGTTCAGACGCATGTTCGTCAAACTAATAATAATAATAACTGCTATAGCAGCCGCAACATTAATACAGCCACAACGACAACTCTTGCTGACCTACTGCCCTCGGTAATGGCACCATTCCCAAAGTATGTGGGCTCTATTGATAACCTCACTAACAACTTTAACGACGCCCTGCGCGAAACCATTGATAACATAGCACCGCTAAAGTGAAAAAAGGCTCCAAAAAAGCGCACCCCTTGGTTTACAGAAGAAACTAGAGCCCAGAAATTATTATGCAGAAAGCTGGAACGCAAATGGCGCACGACTAAACTTGAGGTGCACCATCAAGCATGGAGTGATGGTTTAATAACTTATAAAAGCATGCTCACCTTAGCTAAAGCTAAATATTACTCAAATCTCATCCACCGTAATAAAAACGATCCTAAATTTTTGTTTAGCACGGTAGCATCGCTAACCCAACAAGGGACTCCTTCCAGTAGCTCCACCCACTCAGCTGATGACTTTATGCAATTCTTTAGTAAGAAAATTGAAGTCATTAGAAAGGAGATTAAAGACAATGCGTCCCAGCTACAACGGGGTTCTATTAACACTGACACGATTGTATATACGGCGGATACTGCCCTCCAAAATAGTTTCTCTCGTTTTGAGGAAATAACATTAGAGGAATTGTTACAACGTGTAAATGGAATAAAACAAACAACATGTTTACTTGACCCTCTTCCTGGGAAACTGATCAAGGAGCTCTTTGTATTATTAGGTCCATCAGTGCTAAATATTATAAACTTATTACTTTCCTCGGGCACTGTTCCCCTAGCATTCAAAAAAGCGGTTATTCATCCTCTTCTTAAAAGACCTAACCTCGATCCTGACCTCATGGTAAACTACCGACCGGTGTCTCACCTTCCCTTTATTTCAAAAATCCTCGAAAAAATTGTTGCGGAGCGGTTAAATGAACACATAGCGTCTAACAATCTATGTGAAACCTTTCAATCCGGTTTCAGGGCAAATCACTCCACGGAGACAGCCCTCGCAAAAATGACTAATGATCTATTGCTAACGATGGATTCTGATGCGTCATCCATGTTGCTGCTCCTCGATCTTAGCGCTGCTTTCGATACCGTCGATCATAATATTTTATTAGAACGTATCAAAACACGAATTGGTATGTCAGACTTAGCCCTGTCTTGGTTTAACTCTTATCTTACTGGTAGGATGCAGTGTGTCTCCCATAACAATGTGACCTCGGACTACGTTAAGGTAACGTGTGGAGTTCCCCAGGGTTCGGTCCTTGGCCCTGCACTCTTCAGCATCTACATGCTGCCGCTAGGTGACATCATACGCAAAGACGGTGTTAGCTTTCACTGTTATGCTGATGACACCCAACTCTACATGCCCCTAAAGCTGACCAACACGCCGGATTGTAGTCAGCTGGAGGCGTGTCTTAATGAAATTAAACAATGGATGTCCGCTAACTTTTTGCAACTCAACGCCAAAAAAACGGAAATGCTGATTATCGGTCCTGCTAGACACCGAACTCTATTTAATAATACAACTCTAACATTTGACAACCAAACAATTAAACAAGGTGACACGGTAAAGAATCTGGGTATTATCTTCGACCCAACTCTCTCCTTTGAGGCACACATTAAAAGCGTTACTAAAACGGCCTTCTTTCATCTCCGCAATATCGCTAAAATTCGCTCCATTCTGTCCACTAAAGACGCTGAGATCATTATCCATGCGTTTGTTACGTCTCGTCTCGATTACTGTAACGTATTATTTTCGGGTCACCCCATGTCTAGCATTAAAAGATTACAGTTGGTACAAAATGCGGCTGCTAGACTTTTGACAAGAACAAGAAAGTTTGATCACATTACGCCTGTACTGTATATACCTTTATATACATATATACATACATATATACCTGTACTGGCTCACCTGCACTGGCTTCCTGTGCACTTAAGATGTGACTTTAAGGTTTTACTACTTACGTATAAAATACTACACGGTCTAGCTCCATCTTATCTTGCCGATTGTATTGTACCACATGTCCCGGCAAGAAATCTGCGTTCAAAGGACTCCGGCTTATTAGTGATTCCCAAAGCCCAAAAAAAGTCTGCGGGCTATAGAGCATTTTCCGTTCGGGCTCCAGTACTCTGGAATGCCCTCCCGGTAACAGTTCGCGATGCCACCTCAGTAGAAGCATTTAAGTCTCACCTTAAAACTCATTTGTATACTCTAGCCTTTAAATAGACTCCCTTTTTAGACCAGTTGATCTGCCGTTTCTTTTCTTTTTCTTCTATGTCCCACTCTCCTTTGTGGAGGGAGTCCGGTCCGATCCGGTGGCCATGTACTGCTCGCCTGTGTATCGGCTGGGGACATCTCTGCGCTGCTGATCCGCCTCCGCTTGGGATGGTTTCCTGCTGGCTCCGCTGTGAACGGGACTCTCGCTGGTGTGTTGGATCCGCTTTGGACTGGACTCTCGCGACTGTGTTGGATCCATTATGGATTGAACTTTCACAGTATTATGTTAGACCCGCTCGACATCCATTGCTTTCCACCTCTCCAAGGTTCTCATAGTCATCATTGTCACCGACGTCCCACTGGGTGTGAGTTTTCCTTGCCCTTATGTGGGCCTACCGAGGATGTCTAGTGGTTTGTGCAGCCCTTTGAGACACTAGTGATTTAGGGCTATATAAGTAAACATTGATTGATTGATGTTTGGTGTATAAATATTAAATACATGTTTAGTGTATAAATAATAACTACATGTTTAGTGTATGAATATTAAATACATGTTTAGTGTATTCATATTAAATACATGTTTAGTGTATTAATATTAAATGTTTAGTTTATTAAAATTAAATACATGTTTTTGTATTAATATTAAATACATGTTTAGTGTATTAATATTAAAAACATGTTTAGTGTATAAATGTTAAATACATGTTTAGTGTATAAATGTTGAATACATGTTTAGTGTATTGATATTAAATATATGTTTAGTGTATTAAAATTAAATACATGTTTTTGTATTAATATTAAATACATGTTTAGTGTATAAATATTAAATACATGTTTAGTGTATTAATATTAAATACATGTTTAGTGTATAAATATAAGTGTATGAGAAACCAAACTTATGTAAAAAAAAATAAAAGAAACAAAAAAAAGGAAAAAGAGAGAGAGAGAGACGGAGAGGACCGGACTTATTAACAGGGAACGTGCGCCCTCCTGTGGACTTCTGCCGCAACTGCACACATAAAGAAATTCATTATTTCCAAGTGTGCCTTATTTAGAGGATAATAAATACATGTTTACTGTATGAATATTAAATATATGATTAGTATATAATTACATATATGTTTGGTATATGATTATTAAATACATGTTCAGTGTATTAATATTAAATACATGTTTAGTGTATGAATATTAAATACCTGTTTAGTGTATTAATATTAAATATATGTTTAGTTTATTAAACTTAAATACATGTTTTTGTATTAATATTAAATACATGTTTAGTGTATGAATATTAAAAACACGTTTAGTGTATGAATATTAAATATATGTTTAGTGTATAAATATTAAATACATGTTTAGTGTATGAATATTAAATACATGTTTGGTGTATAAATATTAAATACATGTTTAGTGTATTAATATTAAATATATGTTTAGTTTATTAAACTTAAATACATGTTTTTGTATTAATATTAAATACATGTTTAGTGTATGAATATTAAATACACGTTTAGTGTATGAATATTAAATACATGTTTAGTTTATGAATATTAAATACATGTTTAGTGGATAAATAATAAATAAATATTTAGTATATTAATATTAAATACATGTTTAGTGTATAAATATTAAATACATGTTTAGTGTATTAATATTAAATATGTGTTTACTTTATTAAAATTAAATACATGTTTTTGTATTAATATTAAATACATGTTTAGTGTATAGATATTAATTACAGGTTTAGTGTATTAATATTAAATACATGTTTAGTGTATGAATAATAACTACAGGTTTAGTGTATGAATATTAAATACATGTTTAGTGTATAAATGATAACTACATGTTTAGTGTATGAATATAAAATACATGTTTAGTGTATTAATATTAAATATATATTTAGTTTATTAAAATTAAATACATGTTTTGTCCATCCATCCATCCATCATCTTCCGCTTATCCGAGGTCGGGTCGCGGGGGCAGCAGCCTAAGCAGGGAAGCCCAGACTTCCCTATCTCCAGCCACTTCGTCTAGCTCTTCCCGGGGGATTCCGAGGCGTTCCCAGGCCAGCCGGGAGACATAGTCTTCCCAACGTGTCCTGGGTCTTCCCCGTGGCCTCCTACCAGCTGGACGTGCCCTAAACACATCCCTAGGGAGGCGTTCGGGTGGCATCCTGACCAGATGCCCGAACCACCTCATCTGGCTCCTCTCCATGTGGAGGAGCAGCGGCTTTACTTTGAGTTCCTCCCGGATGGCAGAGCTTCTCACCCTATCTCTAAGGGAGAGCCCCGCCACCCGGCGGAGGAAACTCATTTCGGCCGCTTGTACCCGTGATCTTATCCTTTCGGTCATGACCCAAAGCTCATGACCATAGGTGAGGATGGGAACGTAGATCGACCGGTAAATTGAGAGCTTTACCTTCCGGCTCAGCTCCTTCTTCACCACAACGGACCGGTACAACGTCCGCATTACTGAAGACGCCGCACCGATCCGCCTGTCGATCTCACGATCCACTCTTCCCCCACTCGTGAACAAGACTCCTAGGTACTTGAACTCCTCCACTTGGGGCAGGGTCTCCTCCCCAACCCGGAGATGGCACTCCACCCTTTTCCGGGCGAGAACCATGGACTCGGACTTGGAGGTGCTGATTCTCATTCCGGTCGCTTCACACTCGGCTGCGAACCGATCCAGTGAGAGCTGAAGATCCCGGTCAGATGAAGCCATCAGGACTACATCATCTGCAAAAAGCAGAGACCTAATCCTGCGGTTACCAAACCGGAACCCCTCAACGCCTTGACTGCGCCTAGAAATTCTGTCCATAAAAGTTATGAACAGAATCGGTGACAAAGGACAGCCTTGGCGGAGTCCAACCTTCACTGGAAACGTGTCCGACTTACTGCCAGCCATGCGGACCAAGCTCTGACACTGATCATACAGGGAGCGGACTGCCACAATAAGACATTCCGATACCCCATACTCTCTGAGCACTCCCCACAGGACTTCCCGAGGGACACGGTCGAATGCCTTCTCCAAGTCCACAAAGCACATGTAGACTGGTTGGGCAAACTCCCATGCACCCTCAAGAACCCTGCCAAGAGTATAGAGCTGGTCCACAGTTCCACGACCAGGACGAAAACCACACTGTTCCTCCTGAATCCGAGGTTCGACTATCCGGCGAAGCCTCCTCTCCAGTACACCTGAATAAACCTTACCGGGAAGGCTGAGGAGTGTGATCCCACGATAGTTGGAACACACCCTCCGGTCCCCCTTCTTAAAGAGAGGGACCACCACCCCGGTCTGCCAATCCAGAGGTACCGCCCCCGATGTCCACGCGATGCTGCAGAGTCTTGTCAACCAAGACAGCCCCACAGCATCCAGAGCCTTAAGGAACTCCGGGCGGATCTCATCCACCCCCGGGGCCTTGCCGCCGAGGAGCTTTTTAACTACCTCAGCGACCTCAGCCCCAGAAATAGGAGAGTCCACTACAGATTCCCCAGGCACCGCTTCCTCAAAGAAAGACGTGTTGGTGGGATTGAGGAGGTCTTCGAAGTATTCCCTCCACCGATCCACAACATCCGCAGTCGAGGTCAGCAGAACACCATCCGCACCATACACGGTGTTGATAGTGCACTGCTTCCCCTTCCTGAGGCGCCGTATGGTGGTCCAGAATCGCTTCGAAGCCGTCCGGAAGTCGTTTTCCATGGCTTCCCCGAACTCTTCCCATGTCCGAGTTTTTGCTTCCGCGACCGCTAAAGCTGCACACCGCTTGGCCCGTCGGTACCCGTCCACTGCCTCCGGAGTCCTATGAGCCAAAAGAACCCGATAGGACTCCTTCTTCAGCTTGACGGCATCCCTCACTGCTGGTGTCCACCAACGGGTTCTGGGATTACCACCACGACAGGCACCAACAACCTTGCGGCCACAGCTCCAATCAGCCGCCTCGACAATAGAGGTTCGGAACATGGTCCACTCGGACTCAATGTCCCGCACCTCCCTCGTGACATGTTCAAAGTTCTCCCGGAGGTGTGAATTGAAACTCTCTCTGACAGGAGACTCTGCCAGACGTTCCCAGCAGACCCTCACAATGCGCTTGGGCCTGCCAGGTCTGTCCGGCATCCTCCCCCACCATCGCAGCCAACTCACCACCAGGTGGTGATCGGTAGAAAGCTCCGCCCCTCTCTTCACCCGAGTGTCCAAAACATAAGGCCGCAAATCCGATGACACAACTACAAAGTCGATCATGGAACTGCGGCCTAGGGTGTCCTGGTGCCAAGTGCACATATGGACACCCTTATGTTTGAACATGGTGTTTGTTATGGACAAACTGTGACGAGCACAAAAGTCCAATAACAAAACACCACTCGGGTTTAGATCCGGGCGACCATTCTTCCCAATCACGCCTCTCCAGGTTTCACTGTCGTTGCCAACATGAGCGTTGAAGTCTCCCAGTAGGACAAGGGAATCACCCGGGGGAGCACTCTCCAGTACTCCCTCGAGTGTACCCAAAAAGGGTGGGTATTCTGAACTGCTGTTTGGTGCATAAGCACAAACAACAGTCAGGACCCGTCCCCCCACCCGAAGGCGAAGGGAAGCTACCCTCTCGTCCACTGGGTTGAACTCAAACGTACATGTTTTGTATTAATATTAAATACATGTTTAGTGTATGAATATTAAATACATGTTTAGTGTATAAATATTAAATACATGTTTAGTGTATAAATATTAAATACATGTTTAGTGTATAAATATTAAATACATGTTTAGTGTATTAATATTAAATACATGTTTAGTGTATGAATATTAAATACATGTTTAGTGTATAAATATTAAATACATGTTTAGTGTATTAATATTGAATACACTTTTAGTGTATAAATATTAAATACACGTTTAGTGTAAAAATATTAAATACATGTTTAGTGTATTAATATTAAATATATGTTTAGTTTATTAAAATTAAATACATGGTTTTGTATTAATATTAAATACATATTAAATAAATAAATAAATGATAAATGGGTTGTACTTGTATAGCGCTTTTCTACCTTCAAGGTACTCAAAGCGCTTTCACACTACTTCCACATTTACCCATTCACACACTGATGGAGGGAGCTGCCATGCAAGGCGCCAACCAGCACCCCCCAGGAGCAAGGGTGAAGTGTCTTGCTCAGGACACAACGGACGTGACGAGGTTGGTACTAGGTGGGAATTGAACCAGGGACGCTCGGGTTGCGCACGGCCACTCTTCCAATGCGCCACGCCGTCCATATTCAGTGTAAGAATAATAACTACATGTTTATTGAATGAATATTAAATACATGTTTAGTGTATGAATATTTAATACATGTTTAGTGTATTAATATTAAATATATGTTTAGTTTATTAAAATTAAATACATGTTTTTGTATTAATATTAAATACATGTTTAGTGTATTAATATTAAATACATGTTTAGTGTATAATGTTAAATACATGTTTAGTGTATAAATATTAAATATATGTTTAGTTTATTAAAATTAAATACATGTTTTTGTATTAATATTAAATACATGTTTAGTGTATAAATATTAAATACATGTTTAGTGTATAATGTTAAATACATGTTTAGTGTATAAATATTAAATATATGTTTAGTTTATTAAAATTAAATACATGTTTTTGTATTAATATTAAATACATGTTTAGTGTATAAATATTAAATACATGTTTAGTGTATTAATATTAAATACATGTTTAGTGTATAAATATAAGTGTATGAGAAACCAAACTTATGTAAAAAAAATAATAAAAGAAACAAAAAAAAAGGAAAAAGAGAGATAGAGAGACGGAGAGGACCGGACTTATTAAGAGGGAACGTGCGCCCTCCTGTGGACTTCTGCCGCAACTGCACACATAAAGAATTCATTATTTCCAAGTGTGCCTTATTTAGAGGATAATAAATACATGTTTACTGTATGAATATTAAATATATGATTAGTATATAATTACATATATGTTTGGTATATGATTATTAAATACATGTTTAGTGTATAAATATCAAATACATGTTTAGTGTATGAATATTAAATACACTTTTAGTGTATAAATATTAAATACATGTTTAGTGTATGAATGTTAAATACATGTTTAGTGTATGAATATTAAATACATGTTTAGTGTATAAATATTAAATACATGTTTAGTGTATAAATATTAAATACATGTTTAGTGTATTAATATTAAATACATGTTTAATGTATGAATATTAAATACATGTTTAGTGTATGAATATTAAATACATGTTTAATGTATGAATATTAAATACATGTTTAGTGTATGAATATTAAATACATGTTTAGTGTATGAATATTAAATACATGTTTCGTGTATGAATATTAAATACATGTTTAGTGTATAAATATTAAATACATGTTTAATGTATGAATATTAAATACATGTTTAGTGTATGAATATTAAATACATGTTTAATGTATGAATATTAAATACATGTTTAGTGTATGAATATTAAATACATGTTTCGTGTATGAATATTAAATACATGTTTAGTGTATAAATATTAAATACATGTTTAATGTATGAATATTAAATACATGTTTAGTGTATGAATATTAAATACATGTTTAATGTATGAATATTAAATACATGTTTCGTGTATAAATATTAAATACATGTTAAGGGTATAAATATTAAATATATATTTAGTGTATGAATATTTAATACATGATTAGTGTATTAATATTAAATACATGATTAGTGTATGAATATTAAATACATGTTTAGTGTATTAATATTAAATACATGTTTAGTGTATTAATATTAAATACATGTTTAGTGTATAAATATTAAATACATGTTTAGTGTAATAATATTAAATATATGTTTATTTTATTAAAATTAAATACATGTTTTTGTATTAATATTAAATACATATTAAGTGTAAGAATAATAACTACATGTTTATTGAATGAATATTAAATACATGTTTAGTGTATAAATATTTAATACATGTTTACTGTATTAATATTAAATACATGTTTAGTGTATAAATATTAAATACATGTTTAGTGTGTTAATATTAAATATATGTTTAGTTTATTAAAATTAAATACATGTTTTTGTATTAATATTAAATACATGTTTAGTGTATTAATATTAAAACATGTTTAGTGTATAAATGTTAAATACATGTTTAGTGTATTAATATTAAATATATGTTTAGTTTATTAGAAATTAAATACATGTTTTAGTATTAATATTAAATACATGTTTAGTGTATTAATATTAAAAACATGTTTAGTGTAGGAATATTAAATACATGTTTAGTGTATTAATATTAAATATATGTTTAGTTTATTAGAAATTAAATACATGTTTTTGTATTAATATTAAATACATGTTTAGTGTATTAATATTAAAAACATGTTTAGTGTATGAATATTAAATACATGTTTAGTGTATTAATATTAAAGATATGTTTAGTTTATTAGAAATTAAATACATGTTTTTGTATTAATATTAAATACATGTTTAGTGTATTAATATTAAATACATGTTTAGTGTATGAATATTAAATACATGTTTAATGTATGAATATTAAATACATGTTTAGTGTATAAATATTAAATACATGTTTAGTGTATTAATATTAAATATATGTTTAGTTTATTAAAATTAAATACATGTTTTTGTATTAATATTAAATACATATTAAGTGTAAGAATAATAACTACATGTTTATTGTATGAATATTAAATACATGTTTAGTGTATAAATATTTAATACATGTTTACTTTATTAATATTAAATACGTGTTTTAGTGTATAAATAATAACTACATGTTTAATGTATGAATATTAAATACATGTTTAGTGTATAAATATCAAATACATGTTTAGTGTATTAATATCAAATACATGTTTAGTGTATGAATGTTAAATACATGTTTAGTGTATAAATATTAAATAAATGTTTAGTTTATTAAAATTAAATACATGTTTTTGTATTAATATTAAATACATGTTTAGTGTATAAATATTAAATACTTGTTTAGTGTATTAATATTAAATACATGTTTAGTGTATTAATGTTAAATACATGTTTATTGTATTAATATTAAATATATGTTTTCTTTTATTAAAATTAAATACATGTTTTTGTATTAATATTAAATACATGTTTAGTGTATTAATATTAAATACATGTTTAGTGTATGAATATTAAATACATGTTTAGTGTATTAATATTAAATATATGTTCAGTTTATTAAAATTAAATACATGTTTTTGTATTAATATTAAATACATGTTTAGTGTATAAATATAAAATACATGTTTAGTGTATAAATATTAAATACATGTTTAGTGTATTAATATTAAATACATGTTTAGTGTATAAATATAAGTGTATGAGAAACCAAACTTATGTAAAAAAAAATAAAAGAAACAAAAAAAAAGGAAAAAGAGAGAGAGAGAGACGGAGAGGACCGGACTTATTAAGAGGGAACGTGCGCCCTCCTGTGGACTTCTGCCGCAACTGCACACATAAAGAAATTCATTATTTCCAAGTGTGCCTTATTTAGAGGATAATAAATACATGTTTACTGTATGAATATTAAATATATGATTAGTATATAATTACATATATGTTTGGTATATATTATTAAATACATGTTCAGTGTATTAATATTAAATACATGTTTAGTGTATGAATATTAAATACATGTTTAGTTTATGAATATTAAATACATGTTTAGTGTATTAATATTAAATATATGTTTAGTGTATTAAAACTAAATACATGTTTTTGTGTTAATATTAAATACATGTTTAGTGTATTAATATTAAAAACATGTTTCGTGTATAAATGTTAAATACATGTTTAGTGTATAAATGTTAAATACTTGTTTAGTGTATTAATATTAAATATATGTTTAGTGTATTAAAATTAAATACATGTTTTTGTATTAATATTAAATACATATTTAGTGTATAAATATTAAATACATGTTTAGTGTATTAATATTAAATACATGTTTAGTGTATAAATATAAGTGTATGAAAAACCAAACTTATGTAAAAAAAAATAAAAGAAACAAAAAAAAGGAAAAAAAAAGAGAGAGAGACGGAGAGGACCGGACTTATTAAGAGGGAACGTGCGCCCTCCTGTGGACTTCTGCCGCAACTGCACACATAAAGAAATTCATTATTTCCAAGTGTGCCTTATTTATAGGATAATAAATACATGTTTACTGTATGAATATTAAATATATGATTAGTATATAATTACATATATGTTTGGTATATGATTATTAAATACATGTTCAGTGTATTAATATTAAATATATGTTTAGTGTATAAATATTAAACACATGTTTAGTGTATGAATATTAAATGCATGTTTGGTGTATAAATATTGAATACATGTTTAGTGTATTAATATTAAATATATGTTTAGTTTATTAAACTTAAATACATGTTTTTGTATTAATATTAAATACATGTTTAGTGTATGAATATTAAATACGTGTTTAGTGGATAAATAATAAATAAATATTTAGTGTATTAATATTAAATACATGTTTAGTGTATGAATATTAAATACATGTTTAGTTTATGAATATTAAATACATGTTTAGTGGATAAATAATAAATAAATATTTAGTGTATTAATATTAAATACATGTTTAGTGTATAAATATTAAATACATGTTTAGTGTATGAATATTAAATACATGTTTAGTGTATAAATATTAAATACAGGTTTAGTGTATGAATATTAAATACATGTTTAGTTTATGAATATTAAATACATGTTTAGTGGATAAATAATAAATAAATATTTAGTGTATGAATATTAACTACATGTTTAGTGTATAAATGTTAAATACATGTTTAGTTTATGAATATTAAATACATGTTTAGTGTATTAATATTAAATATATATTTAGTTTATTAAAATTAAATACATGTTTTGTATTAATATTAAATACATGTTTAGTGTATTAATATGAAATGCATGTTTAGTGTATAAATATAAGTGTATGAGAAACCAAACTTATGTAAAAAAAAATAAAAGAAACAAAAAAAAAGGAAAAAGAGAGATAGAGAGTCGGAGAGGACCGGACTTATTAAGAGGGAACGTGCGCCCTCCTGTGGACTTCTGCCGCAACTGCAAACCATAAAGAAATTCATTATTTCCAAGTGTGCCTTATTTAGAGGATAATAAATACATGTTTACTGTATGAATATTAAATATATGATTAGTATATGATTACTAATACGTTTAGTATATGATTATTAAATGCATAATCAGTGTATTAATATTAAATACATGTTTAGTGTATTAATATTAAATACATGTTTAGTGTACGAATATTAAATACATGTTTAGTGTATAAATATTAAATACATGTTTAGTGTATTAATATTAAATAAATGTTTAGTGTATTAATATTAAATACACTTTTAGTGTATAAATATTAAATACACGTTTAGTGTAAAAATATTAAATACATGTTTAGTGTATTAATATTAAATATATGATTAGTTTATTAAAATTAAATACATGTTTTTGTATTAATATTAAATACATGTTTAGTGTATTAATATTAAATATATGTTTAGTTTATTAAAATTAAATACATGTTTTTGTACTAATATTAAATACATGTTTAGTGTATTAATATTAAATAAATGTTTAGTGTATGAATATTAAATACATGTTTAGTGTATTAATATTAAATATATGTTTAGTTTATTAAAATTAAATACATGTTTTTGTATTAATATTAAATACATGTTTAGTGTATTAATATTAAATATATGTTTAGTTTATTAAAATTAAATACATGTTTTTGTACTAATATTAAATACATGTTTAGTGTATTAATATTAAATACATGTTTAGTGTATTAATATGAAATACATGTTTAGTGTATAAATATAAGTGTATGAGAAACCAAACTTATGTAAAAAAAAAAAAAAAGAAACAAAAAAAAAGGAAAAAGAGAGAGAGAGAGACGGAGAGGACCGGACTTATTAAGAGGGAACGTGCGCCCTCCTGTGGAGTTTTGCCGCAACTGCACACATAAAGAAATTCATTATTTCCAAGTGTGCCTTATTTAGAGGATAATAAATACATGTTTACTGTATGAATATTAAATATATGATTAGTATATGATTACATATACGTTTAGTATATGATAATTAAATACATGTTCAGTGTATTAATATTAAATACATGTTTAGTGTATGAATATTAAATATATGTTTAGTGTATAAATATTAAATACATGTTTACTGTATGAAAATTAAATATATGATTAGTGTATAATTACATATACGTTTAGTATATGATTATTAAATGCATAATCAGTGTATTAATATCAAATACATGTTTAGTGTATAAATATTAAATACATGTTTAGTGTATTAATATTAAATACATGTTTAGTGTACGAATATTAAATACATGTTTAGTGTATAAATATTAAATACATGTTTAGTGTATTAATATTAAATAAATGTTTAGTTTATTAATATTAAATACACTTTTAGTGTATAAATATTAAATACACGTTCAGTGTAAAAATATTAAATACATGTTTAGTGTATTAATATCAAATATATGATTAGTTTATTAAAATTAAATACATGTTTTTGTATTAATATTAAATACATATTAAGTGTAAGAATAATAACTACATGTTTATTGAATGAATATTAAATAAATGTTTAGTGTATGAATATTTAATACATGTTTAGTGTATTAATATTAAATATATGTTTAGTTTATTAAAATTAAATACATGTTTTTGTATTAATATTAAATACATGTTTAATGTATTAATATTAAATATATGTTTAGTTTATTAAAATTAAATACATGTTTTTGTACTAATATTAAATACATGTTTAGTGTATTAATATGAAATACATGTTTAGTGTATGAATATTAAATACATATTTAGTGTATGAATATTAAATACATGTTTAGTGTATAAATATTAAATACATGTTTACTGTATGAAAATTAAATATATGATTAGTGTATAAATATTAAATACATGTTTAATCCATCCATCCATTTTCTACCGCTTATTCCCTTTTGGGGTCGCGGGGGGCGCTGGCGCCTATCTCAGCTACAATCGGGCGGAAGGCGGGGTACACCCTGGACAAGTCGCCACCTCATCGCAGGGCCAACACAGATAGACAGACAACATTCACACTCACATTCACACACTAGGGACCATTTAGTGTTGCCAATCAACCTATCCCCAGGTGCATGTCTTTGGAGGTGGGAGGAAGCCGGAGTACCCGGAGGGAACCCACGCATTCACGGGGAGAACATGCAAACTCCACACAGAAAGATCCCGAGCCTGGATTTGAACCCAGGACTGCAGGAACTTCGTATTGTGAGGCAGACGCACTAACCCCTCTGCCACCGTGAAGCCCCCCACATGTTTAATGTATGAATATTAAATACATGTTTAGTGTATGAATATTAAATACATGTTTAATAGATGAATATTAAATACATGTTTAGTGTATGAATATTAAATACATGTTTAATGTATGAATATTAAATACATGTTCAGTGTATAAATATTAAATACATGTTTAGTGTATAAATATTAAATACATGTTTAGTGTAATAATATTAAATATATGTTTAGTTTATTAAAATTAAATACATGTTTTTGTATTAATATTAAATACATGTTGAGTGTATAATTCTCAAATACATGTTTAGTGTATTAATATTAAATTCATGTTTAGTGTATAAATGTTAAATATATGTGTAGTGTATAAATATTAAATATATGTTTAGTTTATTAAAATTAAATACATGTTTTTGTATTAATATTAAATACATGTTTAGTGTATAAATATTAAATACATGTTTAGTGTATTAATATTAAATACATGTTTAGTGTATTAATATTAAATACATGTTTAGTGTATGAATATTAAATACTTGTTTAGTGTATGAATATTCAATACATGTTTACTGTATACATATTAAATACATGTTTAGTGTATTAATATTAAATATATGTTTAGTTTATTAAACTTAAATACAGGTTTTTGTATTAATATTAAATACATGTTTAGTGTATGAATATTAAATACACGTTTAGTGCATGAATATTAAATACATGTTTAGTTTATGAATATTAAATACATATTTAGTGTATGAATAATAACTACATGTTTAGTGTATGAATATTAAATACATGTTTAGTGTATAAATATTAAATACATGTTTAGTGTATTAATATTAAATATATGTTTAGTTTATTAAAATTAAATACATGTTTTTGTATTCATATTAAATACATATTAAGTGTAAGAATAATAACTACATGTTTATTGTATGAATATTAAATATATGATTAGTATATAATTACATATATGTTTGGTATATGATTATTAAATACATGTTCAGTGTATTAATATTAAATATATGTTTAGTGTATGAATATTAAATACATGTTTAGTGTATGAATATTAAATACATGTTTAGTGTATAAATATTAAACACATGTTTAGTGTATGAATATTAAATACATGTTTAGTGTATTAATATTAAATATATGTTTAGTTTATTAAACTTAAATACATGTTTTTGTATTAATATTAAATACATGTTCAGTGTATGAATATTAAATACACGTTTAGTGTATGAATATTAAATACATGTTTAGTTTATGAATATTAAATACATGTTTAGTGGATAAATAATAAATAAATATTTAGTGTATTAATATTAAATACATGTTTAGTGTATAAATATTAAATACATGTTTAGTGTATGAATATTAAATACATGTTTAGTGTATTAATATTAAATATGTGTTTACTTTATTAAAATTAAATACATGTTTTTGTATTAATATTAAATACATGTTTAGTGTATAAATATTAAATACAGGTTTAGTGTATTAATATTAAATACATGTTTAGTGTATGAATAACAACTACAGGTTTAGTTTATTAAACTTAAATTCATGTTTTTGTATTAATATTAAATACATGTTTAGTGTATGAATATTAAATACACATTTAGTGTATGAATATTAAATACATGTTTAGTTTATGAATATTAAATACATGTTTAGTGGATAAATAATAAATAAATATTTAGTGTATGAATATTAACTACATGTTTAGTGTATAAATGTTAAATACATGTTTAGTTTATGAATATTAAATACATGTTTAGTGTATTAATATTAAATATATATTTAGTTTATTAAAATTAAAAACATGTTTTGTATTAATATTAAATACATGTTTAGTGTATAAATATAAATACATGTTTATTGTATTAATATTAAATACATGTTTGGTGTATGAATATTAAATACATGTTTAGTGTATGAATATTAAATACATGTTTAGTGTATTAATATTAAATACATGTTTAGTGTATTAATATTAAATACACTTTTAGTGTATAAATATTAAATACACGTTTAGTGTAAAAATATTAAATACATGTTTAGTGTATTAATATTAAATATATGATTAGTTTATTAAAATTTAATACATGTTTTTGTATTAATATTAAATACATATTAAGTGTAAGAATAATAACTACATGTTTAGTGTATGAATATTAAATACATGTTTAGTGTATTAATATTAAATATATGTTTAGTTTATTAAAATTAAATACATGTTTTTGTATTAATATTAAATACATGTTTAGTGTATTAATATTAAATACATTTTTAGTTTATTAAAATTAAATACATGTTTTTGTACTAATATTAAATACATGTTTAGTGTATTAATATTAAATACATGTTTAGTGTATTGATATGAAATACATGTTTAGTGTATGAATATAAGTGTATGAGAAACCAAACTTATGTAAAAAAAAAAAAAAGAAACAAAAAAAAAGGAAAAAGAGAGAGAGAGAGGCGGAGAGGACCGGACTTATTAAGAGGGAACGTGCGCCCTCCTGTGGACTTCTGCCACAACTGCACTTATAAAGAAATTCATTATTTCCAAGTGTGCCTTATTTAGAGGATAATAAATACATGTTTACTGTATGAATATTAAATATATGATTAGTATATGATTACATATACGTTTAGTATATGATAATTAAATACATATTCAGTGTATTAATATTAAATACATGTTTAGTGTATGAATATTAAATATATGATTAGTATATAATTACATATATGTTTGGTATATGATTATTAAATACATGTTCAGTGTATTAATATTAAATATATGTTTAGTGTATGGATATTAAATACATGTTTAGTGTATGAATATTAAATACATGTTTAGTGTATAAATATTAAACACATGTTTAGTGTATGAATATTAAATACATGTTTGGTGTATTAATATTAAATACATGTTTAGTGTATAAATATTAAATACATGTTTCGTGTACGAATATTAAATACATGTTTAGTGTATAAATGTTAAATCCATGTTTAGTGTATGAATATTAAATACATGTTTAGTGTATGAATATTAAATACATTTTAATGTTGGAATATTAAATACATATTTAGTGTATAAATATTAAATACATGTTAAGTGTATAAATATTAAATACATATTTAGTGTATAAATATTAAATACATGATTAGTGTATTAATATTAAATACATGATTAGTGTATAAATATTAAATACATGTTTAGTGTATTAATATTAAATACATGTTTAGTGTATTAATATTAAATACATGTTTAGTGTATAAATAATAACTAAATGTTTAGTGTATGAATATTAAATACATGTTCAATGTATAAATATTAAATACATGTTTAGTGTAATGATATTAAATCTATGTTTAGTTTATTAAAATTAAATACACGTTTTTGTATTAATATTAAATACATGTTTAGTGTATAAATATTAAATACATGTTTAGTGTATTAATATTAAATACATGTTTAGTGTATGAATATTAAATACATGTTTAGTGTATGAATATTAAATACATGTTTAGTTTATGAATATTCAATACATGTTTACTGTATAAATATTAAATACATGTTTAGTGTATTAATATTAAATACATGTTTAGTGTATTAATATTAAATACATGTTTAGTGTATAAATAATAACTACATGTTTAGTGTATGAATATTAAATACATGTTTAGTGTATAAATGGTAAATACATGTTTAGTTTATGAATATTAAATATATGTTTAGTGTATTAATATTAAATATATATTTAGTTTATTACAATTAAATACATGTTTTTGTATTAATATTAAATACATGTTTAGTGTATGAATATTCAATACGTGTTTAGTGTATGAATATTAAATACATGTTTAGTGTAAAAATATTAAATACATGTTTAGTGTATTAATATTAAATACATGTTTAGTGTATTAATATTAAATATATATTTAGTTTATGAATATTAAATACACTTTTAGTGTATGAATATTAAATACACGTTTAGTGTAAAAATATTAAATACATGTTTAGTGTATTAATATTAAATACATTTTTAGTGTATAAATATTAAATACATGTTTAGTGTATGAATAATAACTAGATGTTTAGTGTATTAATATTAAAGACATGTTTAGTGTATGAATATTAAATACACTTTTAGTGTATGAATATTAAATACACGTTTAGTGTAAAAATATTAAATACATGTTTAGTGTATTAATATTAAATATATATTTAGTTTATTAAAATTAAATACATGTTTTTGTATTAATATTAAATACATGTTTAGTGTATAAATATTTAATACATGTTTACTGTATTAATATTAAATACATGTTTAGTGTATAAATAATAACTACATGTTTAGTGTATGAATATTAAATACATGTTTAGTGTATAAATATTAAATACATTTTTAGTGTATTAATATTAAATATATGTTTAGTTTATTAAAATTACATACATGTTTTTGTATTAATATTAAATACATATTAAGTGTAAGAATAATAACTACATGTTTATTGAATGAATATTAAATACATGTTTAGTGTATAAATATTTAATACATGTTTACTGTATTAATATTAAATACATGTTTAGTGTATGAATATTAAATACATGTTTAGTGTATGAATATTCAATACATGTTTACTGTATATATATTAAATACATGTTTCGTGTATTAATATTAAATATATGTTTAGTTTATTAAACTTAAATACTTGTATTAATATTAAATACATGTTTTTGGCAAGATGGCGGCGCCCGGACGGGCTGCGACACTGCGGTGCTCTTGCTAAAGATGGAACATTTGGCGGAAATGCCGGACAGTTCTGCAGACTTCATGGCTGGCTCGCATCGTGGTCACTCCGTGATCACGTACGACCGCCAGACACTTCTGGATGTGGACACATCGGGCCGTTTTGGACCGATAGACACTTGCGTGCTAGACATGCTAACTAGCATGGGAATACATCGGCGGCTACATCCAGCGGCCTGTGAAGCAGAGGAGTCTAGTAGCAGCGGGGGCCGTCTACGGAGCAGACGCCAGCGGTGTGATCGGAAACGCGGATGTCGAGCGGGGCTAAAAACAAAGCAGAAGGCTAATCCCCACAGAACACCACTTCCCTCCACCCTGAAGACGGATTTAGATGGAAAATGCGAGACTACTGGTCTGGGTAAGGAGTCTGTTAAATTAGAACAAGTTTTTTCTGCTTTGAGTGTTTCAGAGTTGGACATGTGTTTTACTGAGGTGGCTAACTATGATGCGTGCAGTTTATCAAAGCAACAAACAAACAATCGGAAAATCCCCGTTACTGAGGTGGCTAACCATGATGCGTGCAGTTTATCAAAGCAACAAACAAACAATCGGAAAATCCCCGTTACTGAGGAGGCTAACCATGATGCGTGCAGTTTATCAAAGCAACAATCAAACAATCGGAACATTCCCGTCGTATCAATTCCTAGATATGGTCGTAATTATACTGAATGCACTGGGCATAATAAACACAACATTATTAATATTGCTACTACGGATAATTTGATCAAAAATTCCCTAAAACAGCCCACTACCTATAATATAGGTTTTTTAAACATAAGATCATTGTCTCCCAAAACGTTGTTAGTTAATGATATTATCAGAGACAACAATCTTAACGTCATCGGTCTCAGCGAAACCTGGCTTAAACCAAACGACTTTTTTGCGCTAAATGAGGCATGTCCTCCTAACTTTACACATGCGCATATTGCCCGTCCGCTTAAAAGGGGTGGGGGGGTCGCACTAATATACAACGAAAACTTTAACCTTAGTCCTAACATAAATAATAAATATAAATCGTTTGAGGTGCTTACTATGAGGTCTGTCACACCGCTGCCTCTACACCTGGCTGTTATCTACCGCCCCCCAGGGCCCTGTTCGGACTTTATCAATGAATTCTCAGAGTTTGTTGCTGATCTAGTGACACACGCCGATAATATAATCATAATGGGGGACTTTAATATCCACATGAATACCCCATCGGACCCACCGTGCGTAGCGCTCCAGAGTATAATTGATAGCTGTGGTCTCACACAAATAATAAATGAACCCACGCATCGCAACGGTAATACGATAGACCTAGTGCTTGTCAGGGATATCACCGCTTCCAAAGTTACGATACTCCCGTATACTAAAGTATTGTCCGATCATTACCTTATAAAATTCGAGGTTCAGACGCATGTTCGTCAAACTAATAATAATAATAACTGCTATAGCAGCCGCAACATTAATACGGCCACAACGACAACTCTTGCTGACCTACTGCCCTCGGTAATGGCACCATTCCCAAAGTATGTGGGCTCTATTGATAACCTCACTAACAACTTTAACGACGCCCTGCGCGAAACCATTGATAACATAGCACCGCTAAAGTTAAAAAAGGCTCCAAAAAAGCGCACCCCGTGGTTTACAGAAGAAACTAGAGCTCAGAAATTATTATGCAGAAAGCTGGAACGCAAATGGCGCACGACTAAACTTGAGGTGCACCATCAAGCATTTAGTGATGGTTTAATAACTTATAAACTCATGCTTACCTTAGCTAAAGCTAATTATTACTCAAATCTCATCCACCGTAATAAAAACGATCCTAAATTTTTGTTTAGTACGGTAGCATCGCTAACCCAACAAGGGACTCCTTCCAGTAGCTCCACCCACTCAGCTGATGACTTTATGCAATTCTTTAGTAAGAAAATTGAAGTCATTAGAAAGGAGATTAAAGACAATGCGTCCCAGCTACAACTGGGTTCTATTAACACTGACACGATTGTATATACGGCGGATACTGCCCTCCAAAATAGTTTCTCTCGTTTTGAGGAAATAACATTAGAGGAATTGTTACAACGTGTAAATGGAATAAAACAAACAACATGTTTACTTGACCCACTTCCTGGGAAACTGATCAAGGAGCTCTTTGTATTATTAGGTCCATCAGTCCTAAATATTATAAACTTATCACTTTCCTCGGGCACTGTTCCCCTAGCATTCAAAAAAGCGGTTATTCATCCTCTTCTTAAAAGACCTAACCTCGATCCTGACCTCATGGTAAACTACCGACCGGTGTCTCACCTTCCCTTTATTTCAAAAATCCTCGAAAAAATTGTTGCGGAGCAGTTAAATGAACACTTAGCGTCTAACAATCTATGTGAAACCTTTCAATCCGGTTTCAGGGCAAATCACTCGACGGAGACAGCTATCACAAAAATGACTAATGATCTATTGCTAACGATGGATTCTGATGCGTTATCTATGTTGCTGCTCCTCGATCTTAGCGCTGCTTTCGATACCGTCGATCATAATATTTTATTAGAACGTATCAAAACACGAATCGGTATGTCAGACTTAGCCCTGTCTTGGTTTAACTCTTATCTTACTGATAGGATGCAGTGTGTCTCCCATAACAATGTGACCTCGGACTACGTTAAGGTAACGTGTGGAGTTCCCCAGGGTTCGGTCCTTGGCCCTGCACTCTTCAGCATCTACATGCTGCCGCTAGGTGACATCATACGCAAATACGGTGTTAGCTTTCACTGTTATGCTGATGACACCCAACTCTACATGCCCCTAAAGCTGACCAACACGCCGGATTGTAGTCAGCTGGAGGCGTGTCTTAATGAAATTAAACAATGGATGTCCGCTAACTTTTTGCAACTCAACGCCAAAAAAACGGAAATGCTGATTATCGGTCCTGCTAGACACCGAACTCTATTTAATAATACAACTCTAACATTTGACAACCAAACAATTAAACAAGGCGACACGGTAAAGAATCTGGGTATTATCTTCGACCCAACTCTCTCCTTTGAGCACACATTAAAAGCGTTACTAAAACGGCCTTCTTTCATCTCCGTAATATCGCTAAAATTCGCTCCATTCTGTCCACTAAAGACGCTGAGATCATTATCCATGCGTTTGTTACGTCTCGCCTCGACTACTGTAACGTATTATTTTCGGGTCTCCCCATGTCTAGCATTAAAAGATTACAGTTGGTACAAAATGCGGCTGCTAGACTTTTGACAAGAACAAGAAAGTTTGATCACATTACGCCTGTACTGTATATACCTTTATATACATATATACATACATATATACCTATACTGTATATACCTTTATATACATATATACATACATATATACCTATACTGGCTCACCTGCACTGGCTTCCTGTGCACTTAAGATGTGACTTTAAGGTTTTACTACTTACGTATAAAATACTACACGGTCTAGCTCCATCCTATCTTGCCGATTGTATTGTACCATATGTCCCGGCAAGAAATCTGCGTTCAAAGGACTCCGGCTTGTTAGTGATTCCCAAAGCCCAAAAAAAGTCTGCGGGCTATAGAGCGTTTTCCGTTCGGGCTCCAGTACTCTGGAATGCCCTCCCGGTAACAGTTCGAGATGCCACCTCAGTAGAAGCATTTAAGTCTCACCTTAAAACTCATTTGTATACTGTAGCCTTTAAATAGACTCCCTTTTTAGACCAGTTGATCTGCCGTTTCTTTTCTTTTTCTTCTATGTCCCACTCTCCCCTGTGGAGGGGGTCCGGTCCGATCCGGTGGCCATGTACTGCTTGCCTGTGTATCGGCTGGGGACATCTCTGCGCTGCTGATCCGCCTCCGCTTGGGATGGTTTCCTGGTGGCTCCGCTGTGAACGGGACTCTCTCTGCTGAGTTGGACCCGCTTTGGACTGGACTCTTGCGACTGTGTTGGATTGGATCCATTGTGGATTGAACTTTCACAGTATCATGTTAGACCCGCTCGACATCCATTGCTTTCCTCCTCTCTAAGGTTCTCATAGTCATTATTGTCACCGACGTCCCACTAGGTCATTATTGTCACCGATGTCCCACTGGGTGTGAGTTTTCCTTGCCCTTATGTGGGCCTACCGAGGATGTCGTGGTGGTTTGTGCAGCCCTTTGAGACACTAGTGATTTAGAGCTATATAAGTAAACATTGATTGATTGATTGATTGACATGTTTAGTGTATGCATATTAAATACACGTTTAGTGTATGAATATTAAATACATGTTTAGTTTATGAATATTAAATACATGTTTAGTGGATATATAATAAATACATATTTAGTGTATTAATATTAAATACATGTTTAGTGTATGAATATTAAATACATGTTTAGTGTATTAATATTAAAAACATGTTTAGTGTATAAATATTAAAAGCAGGTTTAGTGTATTAATATTAAATACATGTTTAGTGTATGAATAATAACTACATGTTTAGTGTATGAATATTAAATACATGTTTAGTGTATAAATATTAAATACATGTTTAGTTTATGAATATTAAATACAAGTTTACTGTATTAATATTAAATATATATTTAGTTTATTAAAATTAAATACAATTTTTTGTATTAATATTAAATACATGTTTAGTGTATAAATATTAAATACATGTTTAGTGTATGAATATTAAATACATGTTTAGTGTATTAATATTAAATACATGTTTAGTGTATGAATAATAACTACATGTTTAGTGTATGAATAGTAAATACATGTTTAGTGTATTAATATTAAATACATGTTTAGTGTATGAATAATAACTACATGTTTAGTGTATGAATATTAAATACATGTTTAGTGTATGAATATTAAATACAAGTTCAGTGTATAAATATTAAATACATGTTTAGTGTATAAATATTAAATACATGTTTAGTGTATTAATATTAAATACATGTTTAGTGTATGAATAATAACGACATGTTTAGTGTATAAATAGTAAATACATGTTTAGTGTATTAATATTAAATACATGTTTTTGTATTAATATTAAATACATGTTTAGTGTATAAATATTAAATACTTGTTTAGTGTATTAATATTAAATACATGTTTAGTGTATGAATAATAACTACATGTTTAGTGTATTAATATTAAATACATGTTTAGTGTATGAATAATAACTACATGTTTAGTGTATTAATATTAAATACATGTTTAGTGTATAAATATTAAATACACTTTTAGTGTATAAATATTAAATACACGTTTAGTGTAAAAATATTAAATACATGTTTAGTGTATAAATATTAAATACATGTTTAGTGTATGAATAATAACTACATGTTTAGTGTATTAATATTAAATACATGTTTAGTGTATGAATAATAACTACATGTTTAGTGTATTAATATTAAATACATGTTTAGTGTATAAATATTAAATACACTTTTAGTGTATAAATATTAAATACACGTTTAGTGTAAAAATATTAAATACATGTTTAGTGTATTAATATTAAATGTTTAGTTTATTAAAATTAAATACATGTTTTTGTATTAATATTAAATACATGTTTAGTGTATTAATATTAAAAACATGTTTAGTGTATAAATGTTAAATACATGTTTAGTGTATGAATGTTAAATATGTGTTTACTTTATTAAAATTAAATAAATGTTTTTGTATTAATATTAAATACATGTTTAGTGTATAAATATTAAATACAGGTTAAGTGTATTAATATTAAATACATGTTTAGTGTATGAATAATAACTACAGGTTTAGTGTATAAATATTAAATACATGTTTAGTGTATGAAGGTTAAATACATGTTTAGTTTATGTATATTAAATACATGTTTAGTGTATTAATATTAAATATATATTTAGTTTATTAAAATTAAATACATGTTTAGTGTATGAATAATAACTACATGTTTAGTGTATGAATATTAAATACATGTTTAGTGTATGAATATTAAATACAAGTTCAGTGTATAAATATTAAATACATGTTTAGTGTATAAATATTAAATACATGTTTAGTGTATTAATATTAAATACATGTTTAGTGTATGAATAATAACTACATGTTTAGTGTATAAATAGTAAATACATGTTTAGTGTATTAATATTAAATACATGTTTTTGTATTAATATTAAATACATGTTTAGTGTATAAATATTAAATACTTGTTTAGTGTATTAATATTAAATACATGTTTAGTGTATGAATAATAACTACATGTTTAGTGTATTAATATTAAATACATGTTTAGTGTATAAATATTAAATACACTTTTAGTGTATAAATATTAAATACACGTTTAGTGTAAAAATATTAAATACATGTTTAGTGTATGAATATTAAATACACGTTTAGTGTATGAATAATAACTACATGTTTAGTGTATGAATATTAAATACATGTTTAGTGTATTAATATTAAATGTTTAGTTTATTAAAATTAAATACATGTTTTTGTATTAATATTAAATACATGTTTAGTGTATAAATATTAAATACAGGTTAAGTGTATTAATATTAAATACATGTTTAGTGTATGAATAATAACTACAGGTTTAGTGTATAAATATTAAATACATGTTTAGTGTATGAATGTTAAATACATGTTTAGTTTATGTATATTAAATACATGTTTAGTGTATTAATATTAAATATATATTTAGTTTATTAAAATTAAATACATGTTTTGTATTAATATTAAATACATGTTTAGTGTATAAATATTAAATACATGTTTAGTGTATTAATATTAAATACATGTTTAGTGTATGAATATTAAATACATGTTTAGTGTATAAATATTAAATACATGTTTAGTGTATTAATATTAAATACATGTTTAGTGTATTAATATTAAACACACTTTTAGTGTATAAATAGTAAATACACGTTTAGTGTAACAATATTAAATACATGTTTAGTGTATTAATATTAAATATATGTTTAGTTTATTAAAATTAAATACATGTTTTTGTATTAATATTAAATACATATTAAGTGTAAGAATAATAACTACATGTTTATTGAATGAATATTAAATACATGTTTAGTGTATAAATATTTAATACATGTTTACTGTATTAATATTAAATACATGTTTAGTGTATGAATATTAAATACATGTTTAGTGTATGAATATTCAATACATGTTTACTGTATATATATTAAATACATGTTTAGTGTATTAATATTAAATATATGTTTAGTTTATTAAACTTAAATACAGGTTTTTGTATTAATATTAAATACATGTTTAGTGTATGCATATTAAATACACGTTTAGTGTATGAATATTAAATACATGTTTAGTTTATGAATATTAAATACATGTTTAGTGGATATATAATAAATACATATTTAGTGTATTAATATTAAATACATGTTTAGTGTATGAATATTAAATACATGTTTAGTGTATTAATATTAAAAACATGTTTAGTGTATAAATATTAAAAGCAGGTTTAGTGTATTAATATTAAATACATGTTTAGTGTATGAATAATAACTACATGTTTAGTGTATGAATATTAAATACATGTTTAGTGTATAAATATTAAATACATGTTTAGTTTATGAATATTAAATACAAGTTTACTGTATTAATATTAAATATATATTTAGTTTATTAAAATTAAATACAATTTTTTGTATTAATATTAAATACATGTTTAGTGTATAAATATTAAATACATGTTTAGTGTATAAATATTAAATACATGTTTAGTGTATTAATATTAAATACATGTTTAGTGTATGAATAATAACTACATGTTTAGTGTATAAATAGTAAATACATGTTTAGTGTATTAATATTAAATACATGTTTAGTGTATGAATAATAACTACATGTTTAGTGTATGAATATTAAATACATGTTTAGTGTATGAATATTAAATACAAGTTCAGTGTATAAATATTAAATACATGTTTAGTGTATAAATATTAAATACACGTTTAGTGTAAAAATATTAAATACATGTTTGGTGTATAAATATTAAATACATGTTTAGTGTATGAATAATAACTACATGTTTAGTGTATGAATATTAAATACATGTTTAGTGTATTAATATTAAATGTTTAGTTTATTAAAATTAAATACATGTTTTTTATTAATATTAAATACATGTTTAGTGTATTAATATTAAAAACATGTTTAGTGTATAAATGTTGAATACATGTTTAGTGTATGAATGTTAAATATGTGTTTACTTTATTAAAATTAAATAAATGTTTTTGTATTAATATTAAATACATATTTAGTGTATAAATATTAAATACAGGTTAAGTGTATTAATATTAAATACATGTTTAGTGTATTAATAATAACTACAGGTTTAGTGTATAAATATTAAATACATGTTTAGTGTATGAATGTTAAATACATGTTTAGTTTATGTATATTAAATACATGTTTAGTGTATTAATATTAAATATATATTTAGTTTATTAAAATTAAATACATGTTTTGTATTAATATTAAATACATGTTTAGTGTATAAATATTAAATACATGTTTAGTGTATTAATATTAAATACATGTTTAGTGTATGAATATTAAATACATGTTTAGTGTATAAATACTAAATACATGTTTAGTGTATTAATATTAAATACATGTTTAGTGTATTAATATTAAATACACTTTTAGTGTATAAATAGTAAATACACGTTTAGTGTAACAATATTAAATACATGTTTAGTGTATTAATATTAAATATATGTTTAGTTTATTAAAATTAAATATATGTTTTTGTATTAATATTAAATACATATTAAGTGTAAGAATAATAACTACATGTTTCGTGTACGAATATTAAATACATGTTTAGTGTATAAATATTAAATAGATGTTTAGTGTATTAATATTAAATACATGTTTAGTGTATGAATATTAAATACATGTTTAGTGTATAAATAATAACTACATGTTTAGTGTATGAATACTAAATACATGTTTAGTGTATGAATATTAAATACAAGTTTAGTGTATTAATATTAAATACATGTTTAGTGTATTAATATTAAATACATGTTTAGTGTATGAATATTAAATACATGTTTAGTGTATAAATAATAACTACATGTTTAGTGTATGAATACTAAATACATGTTTAGTGTATGAATATTAAATACAAGTTTATTGTGAAAATATTAAATACATGTTTAGTGTATGAATATTAAATACATGTTTAATGTATGAATATTAAATACATGTTTAGTGTATGAATATTAAATACATGTTTAGTGTATAAATATTAAATACATGTTTCATGTACGAATATTAAATACATGTTTAGTGTATGAATATTAAATACATGTTTAATGTATGAATATTAAATACATGTTTAGTGTATAAATATTAAATACATGTTTCGTGTACGAATATTAAATACATGTTTAGTGTATAAATATTAAATACATGTTTAGTGTATAAATATTAAATAAATTTTTCGTGTATAAATATTAAATACATGTTAAGTGTATGAATATTAAATACATATTTATTGTATAAATATTAAATACATGGTTAGTGTATTAATATTAAATACATGATTAGTGTATAAATATTAAATACATGTTTAGTGTATGAATATTAAATATGTGTTTACTTTATTAAAATTAAATACATGTTTTTGTATTAATATTAAATACATGTTTAGTGTATAAATATTAAATACAGGTTTAGTGTATAAATATTAAATACATGTTTAGTGTATGAATATTAAATACGTGTTTAATGTATGAATATTAAATACATGTTTAGTGTATAAATATTAAATACATGTTTCGTGTACGAATATTAAATACATGTTTAGTGTATGAATATTAAATACATGTTTAATGTATGAATATTAAATACATTTTTCGTGTAAAAATATTAAATACATGTTAAGTGTATGAATATTAAATACATATTTATTGTATAAATATTAAATACATGGTTAGTGTATTAATATTAAATACATGATTAGTGTATAAATATTAAATACATGCTTAGTGTATGAATATTAAATATGTGTTTACTTTATTAAAATTAAATAAATGTTTTTGTATTAATATTAAATACATGTTTAGTGTATAAATATTAAATACAGGTTTAGTGTATAAATATTAAATACATGTTTAATGTATTAATATTAAATACATGTTTAGTGTATTAAAATTAAATACATGTTTAATGTATGAATATTAAATACATGTTTAGTGTATAAATATTAAAAACATGTTTAGTGTATAAATATTAAATACATGTTTAGTGTATGAATATTAAATACATGTTTAGTGTATAAATATTAAATACATGTTTAATGTATGAATATTAAATACATGTTTAATGTATGAATATTAAATACATGTTTAGTGTATAAATATGAAATACATGTTTCGTGTACGAATATTAAATACATGTTTAGTGTATAAATATTAAATACATGTTTAGTGTATGAATATTAAATACATGTTTAATGTATGAATATTAAATACATGTTTAGTGTATAAATATTAAATACATGTTTCGTGTACGAATATTAAATACATGTTTAGTGTATAAATATTAAATACATGTTTAGTGTATAAATATTAAATAAATTTTTCGTGTATAAATGTTAAATACATGTTAAGTGTATGAATATTAAATACATATTTATTGTATAAATATTAAATACATGGTTAGTGTATTAATATTAAATACATGATTAGTGTATAAATATTAAATACATGTTTAGTGTATGAATATTAAATATGTGTTTACTTTATTAAAATTAAATAAATGTTTTTGTATTAATATTAAATACATGTTTAGTGTATAAATATTAAATACAGGTTTAGTGTATAAATATTAAATACATGTTTAGTGTATGAATATTAAATACGTGTTTAATGTATGAATATTAAATACATGTTTAGTGTATAAATATTAAATACATGTTTCGTGTACGAATATTAAATACATGTTTAGTGTATGAATATTAAATACATGTTTAATGTATGAATATTAAATACATTTTTCGTGTATAAATATTAAATACATGTTAAGTGTATGAATATTAAATACATATTTATTGTATAAATATTAAATACATGGTTAGTGTATTAATATTAAATACATGTTTAGTGTACGAATATTAAATACATGTTTAGTGTATGAATATTAAATACATGTTTAATGTATGAATATTATATACATGTTTAATGTATGATTATTAAATACATGTTTAGTATATAAATATGAAATACATGTTTCGTGTACGAATATTAAATACATGTTTAGTGTATGAATATTAAATACATTTTTAATGTATGAATATTAAATACATGTTTAGTGTATAAATATGAAATACATGTTTCGTGTACGAATATTAAATACATGTTTAGTGTATTAATATTAAATACATGTTTAGTGTATTAATATTAAATACATGTTTAGTGTATAAATAATAATTAAATTTTTAGCGTATGAATATTAAATACATGTTTAGTGTATAAATATTAAATACATGTTTAGTGTAATAATACTAAATATATGTTTAGTTTATTAAAATTAAATACATGTTTTTGTATTAATATTAAATACATGTTTAGTGTATAAATATTAAATACATGTTTAGTGTATTAATATTAAATACATAATTAGTGTATGAATATTAAATACATGTTTAGTGTATGAATATTAAATACATGTTTAGTGTATGAATATTCAATACATGCTTACTGTATAAATATTAAAAACATGTTTAGTGTATTAATATTAAATATATGTATAGTTTATTAAACTTAAATACATGTTTTTGCATTAATATTAAATACATGTTTAGTGTATGAATATTAAATACACGTTTAGTGTATGAATATTAAATACATGTTTAGTTTATGAATATTAAATACATGTTTAGTGGATATATAATAAATACATATTTAGTGTATTAATATTAGATACATGTTTAGTGTATAAATATTAAATACATGTTTAGTCTATTAATATTAAATACATGTTTAGTGTATAAATAATAACTACATGTTTAGTGTATGAATATTAAATACATGTTTAGTGTATACATTTTAAATACATGTTTAGTTTATGAATATTAAATACATGTTTAGTGTATTAATATTAAATATATATTTAGTTTATTAAAATTAAATACATTTTTTTGTATTAATATTAAATACATGTTTAGTGTATTAATATTAAATACGTGTTTACTGTATTAATATTAAATACATGTTTAGTGTATAAATAATAACTACATGTTTAGTGTATGAATATTAAATACATGTTTAGTTTATAAATATTAAATACATGTTTAGTGTATTAATATTAAATATATGTTTAGTTTATTAAAATTAAATACATGTTTTTGTATAAATATTAAATACATGTTTAGTGTATGAATATTAAATACATGTTTAGTGTATAAATATTAAATACATGTTTAGTGTATGAATATTAAATACATGTTTAATGTACGAATTTTAAATACGTGTTTAGTGTATAAATATTAAATACATTTTTAATGTATGAATATTAAATACATGTTTAGTGTATAAATTTTAAATACATGTTTCGTGTATAAATATTAAATACATGATTAGTGTATTAATATTAAATACATGATTAGTGTATAACTATTAAATACATGTTTAGTGTATAAATATTAAATACATGTTTAGTGTAATAATATTAAATATACGTTTAGTTTATTAAAATTAAATACATGTTTTTGTATTAATATTAAATACATGTTTAGTGTATAAATATTAAATACATGTTTAAATACATTTTTAGTGTATAATATTAAATACATGTTTAGTGTATGAATATTCAATACATGTTTACTGTATAAATATTAAATACATGTTTAATATATTAATATTAAATATATGTTTAGTTTATTAAACTTAAATACATGTTTTGTATTAATATTAAATACATGTTTAGTGTATGAATATTAAATACACGTTTAGTGTATGAATATTAAATACATGTTTAGTGTATAAATGTTGAATACATGTTTAGTTTATGAATATTAAATACATGTTTAGTGTATTGATAATAAATACATGTTTAGTATATGAATATTAAATACATGTTTAGTGTATAAATATTAAATACATGTTTAGTGTATTAATATTAAATACATGTTTAGTGTATTAATATTAAATACACTTTTAGTGTATAAATATTAAATACACGTTTAGTGTAAAAATATTAAATACATGTTTAGTGTATTAATATTAAATATATGATTAGTTTATTAAAATTAAATACATGTTTTTGTATTAATATTAAATACATATTAAATGTAAGAATAATAACTACATGTTTATTGAATGAATATTAAATAAATGTTTAGTGTATGAATATTTAATACATATTTAGTGTATTAATATTAAATACATGTTTAGTGTATTAATATTAAATATATGTTTAGTTTATTACACTTAAATACAGGTTTTTGTATTAATATTAAATACATGTTTAGTGTATGAATATTAAATACACGTTTAGTGTATGAATATTAAATACATGTTTAGTTTATAAATATTAAATACATGTTTAGTGGATATATAATAAATACATATTTAGTGTATTAATATTAAATAGATGTTTAGTGTATAAATATTAAATACATGTTTAGTGTATTAATATTAAAGACATGTTTAGTGTATAAATATTAAATACAGGTTTAGTCTATTAATATTAAATACATGTTTAGTGTATGAATAATAACTACATGTTTAGTGTATGAATAATAACAACATTTTTAGTGTATTAATATTAAATACATTTTTAGTGTATACATGTTAAATACATGTTTACTGTATAAATATTAAATATATGTTTGGTTTATTAAAATTAAATACATGTTTTTTTATTAATGTTAAATACATGTTTAGTGAATTTATATTAAAAACATGTTTAGTGTATTAATATTAAATATATGTTTAGTTTATTAAAATTAAATACATGTTTTTGTATTAATATTAAATACATGTTTAGTGTATTAATATTAAATACATGTTTAGTGTATTAATATTAAATACATTTTTAGTGTATACATGTTAAATACATGTTTACTGTATAAATATTAAATATATGTTTGGTTTATTAAAATTAAATACATGTTTTTGTATTAATGTTAAATACCTGTTTAGTGAATTATTTTAAAAACATGTTTAGTGAATTTATATTAAAAACATGTTTAGTGTATACATGATAAATACATGTTTAGTGTATTAATATTAAATATATGTTTAGTTTATTAAAATTAAATACATGTTTTTGTATAAATATTTAATACATGTTTACTGTATTAATATTAAATACATTTTCAGTGTATAAATATCAAGTACATGTTTAGTGTATTAATATTAAATATTTTTAGTTTATTAAAATTAAATACATGTTTTCGTATTAATATTAAATACATGTTTAGTGTATGAATATTAAAAACATGTTTAGTGTATAAATGTTAAATACATGTTTAGTGTATTAATATTAAATACATGTTTAGTGTATTAATATTAAATACATGATTAGTGTATAAATAATAACTAAATGTTTAGTGTATTAATATTTAATACATGTTCAGTGTATAAATATTAAATACATGTTTAGTGTAATAATATTAAATATATGTTTAGTTTATTAAAATTAAATACATGTTTTTGTATTAATATTAAATACATGTTTAGTGTATAAATATTAAATACATGTTTAGTGTATGAATATTAAATACATGTTTAGTCTATGAATATTAAATACATGTTTAGTGGATAAATAATAAATAAATATTTAGTGTATTAATATTAAATACATGTTTAGTGTATAAATATTAAATACATGTTTAGTGTATTAATATTAAATATGTGTTTACTTTATTAAAATACATATTTAGTGTAATAATATTAAATACATGTTTAGTGTATGAATATTAAATACACTTTTAGTGTATAAATATTAAATACACGTTTAGTGTAAACATATTAAATACATGTTTAGTGTATTAATATTAAATATATGTTTAGTTTATTAAAATTAATTACATGTTTTTGTATTAATATAAAATACATTTAAGTGTAAGAATAATAACTACATGTTTATTGAATGAATATTAAAAACATGTTTAGTGTATAAATATTGAATACATGTTTAGTGTATTAATATTAAATACATGTTTAGTGTATAAATAATAACTACATGTTTAGTGTATGAATATTAAATACATGTTTAGTGTATTAATACTAAATACATGTTTAGTGTATTAATATTAAATATATGTTTAGTTTTTTAAACTTAAATACATGTTTTTCTATTAATATTAAATACATGTTTAGTGTATTAATATTAAAAACATGTTTAGTGTATAAATGTTAAATACATGTTTAGTGGATAAATATTAAATACATGTTTAGTGTATAAATATTAAATATATGTTTAGTTTATTAAAATTGAATACATGTTTTTGTATTAATATTAAATACATATTAAGTGTAAGAATAATAACTACATGTTTATTGAATGAATATTAAATACATGTTTAGTGTATAAATATTAAATACATGTTTAGTGTATTAATATTAAATACATGTTTAGTGTATAAATAATAACTACATGTTTAGTGTATAAATATTAAATATATGTTTAGTGTATTAATATTAAATATATGTTTAGTTTATTAAAATTAAATACGTGTTTTTGTATTATTATTAAATACATGTTTAGTGTATTAATATTAAATACATGTTTAGTGTATTAATATTAAATACATGTTTAGTGTATAAATATTAAATATATGTTTAGTTTATTAAAATTAAATACATGTTTTTGTATTAATATTAAATTAATGTTAAGTGTATGAATATTAAATACACGTTTAGTGTATGAATATTAAATACATGTTTAGTGTATAAATATTAAATATATGTTTAGTTTATTAAAATTAAATACATGTTTTTGTATTAATATTAAATACATGTTTAGTGTATAAATATTAAATGTTTAGTTTATTAAAATTAAATACATGTTTAGTGTATGAATAATAACTACATGTCTAGTGTATTAATATTAAATATATGTTTAGTTTATTAAAATTGAATACATGTTTTTGTATTAATATTAAATACATATTAAGTGTAAGAATAATAACTACATGTTTATTGAATGAATATTAAATACATGTTTGGTATATAAATATTTAATACATGTTTAGTGTATTAATATTAAATATATGTTTAGTTCATTAAAATTAAATACATGTTTTTGTATTAATATTAAATACATGTTTTTGTATTAATATTAAATACATATTAAGTGTAAGAAAAATAACTACATGTTTATTGAATGAATATTAAATAAATGTTTAGTGTATAAATATTAAATACATGTTTAGTGTATTAATATTAAATACATGTTTAGTGTATAAATAATAACTACATGTTTAGTGTATTAATATTAAATCAATGTTTAGTGTATGAATATTAAATACATGTTTAGTGTATTAATATTAAATATATGTTCAGTTTATTAAACTTAAATACATGTTTTTGTATTAATATTAAATACATGTTTAGTGTATGAATATTAAATACACGTTTAGTGTATGAATATTAAATACATGTTTAGTTTATGAATATTAAATATATGTTTAGTGGATAAATAATAAATACATGTTTAGTGTATTGATATTAAATATGTGTTTAGTTTATTAAAATTAAATACATGTTTTTGTATTAATATTAAATACATGTTTAGTGTATAAATATTAAATACATGTTTAGTGTATTGATATTAAATATGTGTTTAGTTTATTAAAATTAAATACATGTTTTTGTATTAATATTAAATACATGTTTAGTGTATAAATATTAAATACATGTTTAGTGTATTAGTATTAAATACATGTTTAGTGTATGAATAATAACTACATGTTTAGTGTATGAATATTAAATACAGGTTTAGTGCATGAATATTAAATACATGTTTAGTTTATGAATATTAAATACATGTCTAGTGTATGAATATTAAATACATGTTTAGTGTATGAATGTTAAATACATGTTTAGTTTATGAATATTAAATACATGTTTAGTGTATGAATATTAAATATATATTTAGTTTATTAAAATTAAATACATGTTTTGTATTAATATTAAATACATGTTTAATTTATGAATATTAAATACATGTTTAGTGTATGAATACTAAATATATATTTAGTTTATTAAAATTAAATACAGGTTTTGTATTAATATTAAATACATGTTTAGTGTATGAATATTAAATACATGTTTAGTGTATAAATATTAAATACATGTTTAGTGTGAAAATATTAAATACATGTTTAGTGTGTTAATATTAAATACATGTTTAGTGTATAAATATTAAATACACTTTTAGTGTATGAATATTAAATACACGTTTAGTGTAAAAATATTAAATACATGTTTAGTGTATTAATATTAAATATATGTTTAGTTTATTAAAATTGAATACGTGTTTTTGTATTAATATTAAATACATGTTTAGTGTATTAATATTAAATACATGTTTAGTGTATTAATATTAAATACATGTTTAGTGCATAAATGTTAAATACATGTTTAGTGTATAAATATTAAATATATGTTTAGTTTATTAAAATTAAATACATGTTTTTGTATTAATATTAAATAAATGTTAAGTGTATAAATATTAAATACATGTTTAGTGTATTAATATTAAATACATGTTTAGTGTATTAATATTAAATACACTTTTAGTGTATAAATATTAAATACACGTTTAGTGTAAAAATATTAAATACATGTTTAGTGTATTAATATTAAATACATGTTTAGTGCATAAATGTTAAATACATGTTTAGTGTATTAATATTAAATATATGTTTAGTTTATTAAAATTAAATACATGTTTTTGTATTAATATTAAATACATGTTTAGTGTATAAATATTAAATACATGTTTAGTATACATGTTTAGTGTATAAATATTAAATACATGTTTAGTGTATTAATATTAAATACATGTTTAGTGTATAAATATAAGTGTATGAGAAACCAAACTTATGTAAAAAAAATAAAAGAAAAAAAAAAAAAGGAAAAAGAGAGAGAGAGAGACGGAGAGGACCGGACTTATTAAGAGGGAACGTGCGCCCTCCTGTGGACTTCTGCCGCAACTGCACACATAATGAAATTCATTATTTCCAAGTGTGCCTTATTTAGAGGATAATAAATACATGTTTACTGTATGAATATTACATATATGATTAGTATATAATTACATATACGTTTAGTATATGATTATTAAATACATGTTCAGTGTATTAAAATTAAATACATGTTTAGTGTATGAATATTAAATACATGTTAAGTGTTTAAATATTAAATACATGTTTAGTGTATAAATATTACATACATGTTTAGTGTATTAATATTAAATCAATGTTTAGTGTATGAATATTAAATACATGTTTAGTGTATAAATATCAAATACATGTTTAGTGTATGAATATTAAATACATGTTTATTTGATAAATATTAAATACATGTTTAATGTATGAATATTAAATACATGTTTAGTGTATGAATATTAAATATATGATCAGTATATAATTACATATATGTTTGGTATATGATTATTAAATACATGTTCAGTGTATTAATATTAAATACATGTTTAGTGTATGAATATTAAATACATGTTTAGTGTATGAATATTAAATATATGTTTAGTTTATTAAAATTAAATACAGGTTTTTGTATTAATATTAAATACATGTTTAGTGTATAAATATTAAAAACATGTTTAGTGTATAAATGTTAAATACATGTTTGGTGTATGAATATTAAATACATGTTTAGTGTATGAATATTAAATATATGTTTAGTTTATTAAAATTAAATACATGTTTTTGTATTAATATTAAATACATGTTTAGTGTGTTAATATTAAATACATGTTTAGTGTATAAATATTAAATACTTGTTTAGTGTATTAATATTAAATATATGTTTAGTTTATTAAAATTAAATACATGTTTTTGTATTAATATTAAATACATGTTTAGTGTATTAATATTAAAAACACGTTTAGTGTAAAAATATTAAATACATGCTTAGTGTATTAATATTAAATATATGTTTAGTTTATTAGAATTAAATACATGTTTTTGTATTAATATTAAATACATATTAAGTGTAAGAATAATAACTATATGTTTATCTAATGAATATTAAATACATGTTTATTGTATAAATATTTAATACATGTTTACTGTATTAATATTAAATACATGTTTAGTGTATAAATAATAACTACATGTTTAGTGTATGAATATTAAATACATGTTTAGTGTATTCATATTAAATACATTTTTAGTGTATTAATATTAAATATATGTTTAGTTTATTAAAATTAAATACATGTTTTTGTATTAATATTAAATACATGTTTAGTGTATTAATGTTAAAAACATGTTTAGTGTATAAATGTTAAATACATGTTTAGTGTATAAATATTAAATACATGTTTAGTGTATTAATATTAAATATATGTTTAGTTTATTAAAAATTAAATACATGTTTTTGTATTAATATTAAATACATGTTTAGTGTATAAATGTTAAATACATGTTTAGTGTATAAATATTAAATGCATGTTTAGTGTATAAATAATAAATACATGTTTCGTGTATGAATATTAAATACATGTTTTGTGTATAAATATTAAATACATATTAAGTGTATAAATATTAAATACATATTTAGTGTATGAATATTAAATACATGATTAGTGTATTAATATTAAATACTTGTTTAGTGTATAATATTAAATACATGTTTAGTGTATAAATATTAAATACATGTTTATTGTATTAATATTAAATACATGTTTAGTGTATAAATATTATATATATGTTTGGTTTATTAAAATTAAATACATGTTTAGTGTATAAATGTTAAATACATGTTTAGTGTATGAATATTAAATACATGTTTAATGTATTAATATTAAATATATGTTTGGTTTATTAAAATTAAATACATGTTTAGTGTATAAATGTTAAATACATGTTTAGTGTATAAATATTAAATACATGTTTAGTGTATTAATATTAAATATATGTTTAGTTTATTAAAATTAAATACATGTTTTTGTATTAATATTAAATACATGTTTAGTGTATTAATATTAAATACATGTTTAGTGTATGAATGTTAGATACATGTATAGTGTATGAATATTACATACATGTTTAGTGTATAAATATTAAATATATGTTTAGTGTATTGAAATTAAATACATGTTTTTGTATTAATATTAAATACATGTTTAGTGTATAAATATTAAATACATGTTTAGTGTATTAATATTAAATACATGTTTAGTGTATAAATATAAGTGTATGAGAAACCAAACTTATGTAAAAAAAAAAAGAAACAAAAAAAAGGAAAAAAAGAGAGAGAGAGACGGAGAGAAACTGGACTTATTAAGAGGGAACATGCGCCCTCCTGTGGACTTCTGACGCAACTGCACACATAAAGAAATTCATTATTTCCAAGTGTGCCTTATTTAGAAGATAATAAATACATGTTTACTGTATGAATATTAAATACATGTTTAATGTATAAATATTAAATACATGTTTAGTGTATGAATATTAAATACATTTTTAATGTATGAATATTAAATACATGTTTCGTGAATAAATATTAAATACATGTTAAGTGTATGCATATTAAATACATATTTAGTGTATGAATATTAAATACATGATTAGTGTATTAATATTAAATACATGATTAGTGTATAACTATTAAATACATGTTTAGTGTATAATATTAAATAAATGTTTAGTGTATGAATATTAAATACATGTTTAGTGTATAAATATTAAATACATGTTTAGTGTATTAATATTAAATATGTGTTTAGTTTATTAAACTTAAATACATGTTTTGTATTAATATTAAATACGTGTTTAGTGTATGAATATTAAATACACGTTTAGTGTATGAATATTAAATACATGTTTAGTTTATGAATATTAAATACATGTTTAGTGGATATATAATAAATACATATTTTGTGTATTAATATTAAATACATGTTTAGTGCATGAATATTAAATACATGTTTAGTGTATTAATATTAAATACATGTTTAGTGTATAAATAATAACTACATGTTTAGTGTATGAATATTAAATACATGTTTAGTGTACAAATGTTATATACATGTTTAGTTTATGAATATTAAATACATGTTTAGTGTATAAATAATAACTACATGTTTAGTGTATGAATATTAAATACATGTTTAGTGTATAAATGTTAAATACATGTTTAGTTTATGAATATTAAATACATGTTTAGTGTATAAATATTAAATACATGTTTAGTGTATGAATATTAAATACATGTTTTGTGTATAAATATTAAATACATGTTTAGTGTATTAATATTAAATAGATGTTTAGTGTATTAATATTAAATACACTTTTAGTGTATAAATATTAAATACACGTTTAGTGTAAAAATATTAAATACATGTTTAGTGTATTAATATTAAATATATGATTAGTTTATTAAAATTAAATACATGTTTTTGTATTAATATTAAATACATATTAAGTGTAAGAATAATAACTACATGTTCATTGAATGAATATTTAATAAATGTTTAGTGTATGAATATTTAATACATGTTTAGTGTATTAATATTAAATATATGTTTAGTTTATTAAAATTAAATACATGTTTTTGTATTAATATTAAATGCATGTTTAGTGTATTAATATTAAATATATGTTTAGTTTATTAAAATTAAATACATGTTTTTGTACTAATATTAAATACATGTTTAGTGTATAAATATTAAATACATGTTTAGTGTATTAATATTAAATACATGTTTAGTGTATAAATATAAGTGTATGAGAAACCAAACTTATGTAAAAAAAAATAAAAGAAACAAAAAAAAAGGAAAAAGAGAGATAAGAGACGGAGAGGACCGGACTTATTAAGAGGGAACCTGCGCCCTCCTGTGGACTTCTGCCGCAACTGCACGCATAAAGAAATTCATTATTTCCAAGTGTGCCTTATTTAGAGGATAATAAATACATGTTTACTAAATGAATATTAAATATATGATTAGTATATGATTACATATATGTTTGGTATATGATTATTAAATACATGTTCAGTGTATTAATATTAAATACATGTTTAGTGTATGAATAATAACTACAGGTTTAGTGTATAAATATTAAATATATGTTTAGTTTATTAAAATTAAATACATGTTTTTGTATTAATATTAAATACATGTTTAGTGTATGAATATTAAATGCTTGTTTAGTGTAAAAATGTTAAATACATGTTTAGTTTATGAATATTAAACACATGTTTAGTGTATTAATATTAAATATATATTCCGTTTATTAAAATTAAATACATGTTCTGTATTAATATTGAATACATGTTTAGTGTATAAATATTAAATACATGTTTAGTGTATTAATATTAAATACATGTTTAGTGTATGAATATTAAATACATGTTTAGTGTATAAATATTAAATACATGTTCAGTGTATTAATATTAAATACATGTTTAGTGTATGAATATTAAATACATATTTAGTGTATAAATATTAAATACATGTTTAGTGTAACAATATTAAATACATGTTTAGTGTATTAATATTAAATATATGTTTAGTTTATTAAAATTAAATACATGTTTTTGTATTAATATTAAATATGTATTAAGTGTAAGAATAATAACTACATGTTTATTGAATAAATATTAAATACATGTTTAGTGTATGAATATTTAATACATGTTTAGTGTATTAATATTAAATATGTGTTTAGTTTATTAAAATTAAATACATGTTTTTGTATTAATATTAAAAAAATGATTAGTGTATTAATATTAAATATATGTTTAGTTTATTAAAATTAAATACATGTTTTTATATTAATATTAAATACAAGTTTCGTGTATAAATATTAAATACATGTTAAGTGTATAAATATTAAATACATATTTAGTGTATACATATTAAATACATGTTTAGTGTATAAATATTAAATATATGTTTCGTGTACGAATATTAAATACATGTTTAGTGTATAAATATTAAATACATGTTTAATGAATGAATATTAAATACATGTTTAGTGTATAAATAATAACTACATGTTTAGTGTATGAATATTAAATACATGTTTAGTGTATAAATGTTAAATACATGTTTAGTTTATGAATATTAAATACATGTTTAGTGTATAAATAATAACTACATGTTTAGTGTATGAATATTAAATACATGTTTAGTGTATAAATGTTAAATACATGTTTAGTTTATGAATATTAAATACATGTTTAGTGTATAAATATTAAATACATGTTTAGTGTATTAATATTAAATACATGTTTTGTGTATAAATATTAAATACATGTTTAGTGTATTAATATTAAATACATGTTTAGTGTATTAATATTAAATACACTTTTAGTGTATAAATATTAAATACACGTTTAGTGTAAAAATATTAAATACATGTTTATTGTATTAATATTAAATATATGATTAGTTTATTAAAATTAAATACATGTTTTTGTATTAATATTAAATACATATTAAGTGTAAGAATAATAACTACATGTTTATTGAATGAATATTAAATAAATGTTTAGTGTATGAATATTTAATACATGTTTAGTGTATTAATATTAAATATATGTTTAGTTTATTAAATTTAAATACATTTTTTTGTATTAATATTAAATGCATGTTTAGTGTATAAATATTAAATGCTTGTTTAGTTTATTAATATTAAATACATGTTTAGTGTAAAAATGTTAAATACATGTTTAGTTTATGAATATTAAACACATGTTTAGTGTATTAATATTAAATATATATTCAGTTTATTAAAATTAAATACATGTTCTGTATTAATATTGAATACATGTTTAGTGTATAAATATTAAATACATGTTTAGTGTATTAATATTAAATACATGTTTAGTGTATGAATATTAAATACATGTTTAGTGTATAAATATTAAATACATGTTCAGTGTATTAATATTAAATACATGTTTAGTGTATGAATATTAAATACATATTTAGTGTATAAATATTAAATACATGTTTAGTGTATAAATATTAAATAAATGTTTAGTGTATTAATATTAAATACACTTTTAGTGTATAAATAGTAAATACACGTTTAGTGTAACAATATTAAATACATGTTTAGTGTATTAATATTAAATATATGTTTAGTTTATTAAAATTAAATACATGTTTTTGTATTAATATTAAATATGTATTAAGTGTAAGAATAATAACAATATGTTTATTGAATGAATATTGAATACATGTTTAGTGTATGAATATTTAATACATGTTTAGTGTATTAATATTAAATATGTGTTTAGTTTATTAAAATTAAATACATGTTTTTGTATTAATATTAAATACATGTTTAGTGTATCAATATTAAATATATGTTTAGTTTATTAAAATTAAATACATGTTTTTGTATTTATATTAAATACATGTTTAGTGTATTAATATTAAATACATGTTTAGTGTATGAATAATAACTACATGTTTATGAATATTAAATGCATGTCTAGTGTATGAATATTAAATACAAGTTTAGTGTGAACATATTAAATACATGTTTAGTCTATTATTAAATTCCATTTTAGTGTATAATTATTAAATACATGTTTAGTGTATTAATATTAAATACATGTTTAGTGTATTGATATTAAATATATATTTAGTTTATGAATATTAAATACATGTTTAGTGGATATATAATAAATACATATTTAGTGTATTAATATTAAATACATGTTTAGTGTATGAATATTAAATACATGTTTAGTGTATGAATAATAACTACATGTTTATTATATTAATATTAAACACATGTTTAGTGTATGAATATTAAATACACATTTAGTGTAAAAATATTAAATACATGTTTAGTGTATTAATATTAAATATATATTTAGTTTATTAAAATTAAATACATGTTTTTGTATTAATATTAAATACATGTTTAGTGTATAAATAATAACTACATGTTTAGTGTATGAATGTTAAATACATGTTTAGTGTATGAATATTAAATACAAGTTTAGTGTGAAAATATTAAATACATGTTTAGTGTATAAATATTAAATACATGTTTAGTGTATTAATATTAAATACATGTTTAGTGTGAAAATATTAAATACATGTTTAGTGTATAAATATTAAATACATGTTTAGTGTATTAATATTAAATACATGTTTAGTGTATTAATATTAAATGTTTAGTTTATTAAAATTAAATACATGTTTTTGTATTAATATTAAATACATGTTTAGTGTATTAATATTAAAAACATGTTTAGTGTATAAATGTTAAATACATGTTTAGTGTATGAATGTTAAATACATGTTTAGTGTATTAATATTAAATATTTGTTTAGTGTATTAAAATTAAATACATGTTTTTGTATTAATATTAAATACATGTTTAGTGTATTAATATTAAATACATGTTCAGTGTATTAATATTAAATACATGTTTAGTGTATGAATATAAGTGTATGAGAAACCAAACTTATGTAAAAAAAAATAATAGAAACAAAAAAAAGGAAAAAGAGAGAGAGAGAGACGGAGAGGACCGGACTTATTAAGAGGGAACGTGCGCCCTCCTGTGGACTTCTGCCGCAACTGCACACATAAAGAAATTCATTATTTCCAAGTGTGCCTTATTTAGAGGATAATAAATACATGTTTACTGTATGAATATTAAATATATGATTAGTATATAATTACATATATGTTTGGTATATGATTATTAAATACATGTTCAGTGTATGAATATTAAATACATGTTTAGTGTATAAATATTAAATACATGTTTAGTGTATTAATATTAAATACATGTTTAGTGTATGAATATTAAATACATGTTTAGTGTATTAATATTAAATATATATTTCGTTTATTAAAATTAAATACATGTTTTTGTATTAATATTAAATACATGTTTAGTGTATTAATATTTAATACATGTTTACTGTATTAATATTAAATACATGTTTCGTGTATGAATATTCAATGCATGTTTAATGTATAAATATTAAATACGTGTTTAGTGCATTAATATTAAATATATGTTTAGTTTATTAAACTTAAATACATGTTTTGTATTAATATTAAATACATGTTTAGTGTATGAATATTAAATACATGTTTAGTTTATGAATATTAAATACATGTTTAGTGGATATATAATAAATACATATTTAGTGTATTAATATAAAAATACATGTTTAGTGTATAAATATTAAATACATGTTTAGTGTATTAATATTAAATACATGTTCAGTGTATTAATATTAAATACATGTTTAGTGTATGGATATTAAATACATGTTTAGTGTATGAATATTAAATACATGTTTAGTGTATACATATTAAATACATGTTTAGTGTATGAATATTAAATACATGTTTGGTGTATAAATATTAAATACATGTTTAGTGTATGAATATTAAATACATGTTTGGTGTCCATCCATCCATCCATCATCTTCCGCTTATCCGAGGTCGGGTCGCGGGGGCAACAGCCTAAGCAGGGAAACCCAGACTTCCCTCTCCCCAGCCACTTCGTCTAGCTCTTCCCGGGGGATCCCGAGGCGTTCCCAGGCCAGCCGGGAGACTTAGTCTTCCCAACGTGTCCTGGGTCTTCCCCGTGGCCTCCTACCGGTTGGACGTGCCCTAAACACCTCCCTAGGGAGGCGTTCGGGTGGCATCCTGACCAGATGCCCGAACCACCTCATCTGGCTCCTCTCGATGTGAAGGAGCAGCAGCTTTACTTTGAGTCCCTCCCGGATGGCAGAGCTTCTCACCCTATCTCTAAGGGAGAGCCCCGCCACACGGCGGAGGAAACTCATTTCGGCCGCTTGTACCCGTGATCTTATCCTTTCGGTCATGACCCAAAGCTCATGACCATAGGTGAGGATGGGAACGTAGATCGACCGGTAAATTGAGAGCTTTACCTTCCGGCTCAGCTCCTTCTTCACCACAACGGACCGGTACAACGTCCGCATTACTGAAGACGCCGCACCGATCCGCCTGTCGATCTCACGATCCACTCTTCCCTCACTCGTGAACAAGACTCCTAGGTACTTGAACTCCTCCACTTGGGGCAGGGTCTCCTCCCCAACCCGGAGATGGCACTCCACCCTTTTCCGGGCGAGAACCATGGACTCGGACTTGGAGGTGCTGATTCTCATTCCGGTCGCTTCACACTCGGCTGCGAAACGATCCAGCGAGAGCTGAAGATCCCGGTCAGATGAAGCCATCAGGACCACATCATCTGCAAAAAGCAGAGACCTAATCCTGCGGTTACCAAACCGGAACCCCTCAACGCCTTGACTGCGCCTAGAAATTCTGTCCATAAAAGTTATGAATAGAATCGGTGACAAAGGACAGCCTTGGCGGAGTCCAACCCTCACTGGAAATGTGTTCGACTTACTGCCGGCAATGCGGACCAAGCTCTGGCACTGATCGTATAGGGAACGGACCGCCACAATAAGACAGTCCGATACCCCATACTCTCTGAGCACTCCCCACAGGACTTCCCGAGGGACACGGTCGAATGCCTTCTCCAAGTCCACAAAGCACATGTAGACTGGTTGGGCAAACTCCCATGCACCCTCAAGAACCCTGCCGAGAGTATAGAGCTGGTCCACAGTTCCACGACCAGGACGAAAACCACACTGTTCCTCCTGAATCCGAGGTTCGACTATCCGACGTAGCCTCCTCTCCAGTACACCTGAATAAACCTTACCGGGAAGGCTGAGGAGTGTGATCCCACGATAGTTGGAACACACCCTCCGGTCCCCCTTCTTAAAGAGAGGAACCACCACCCCGGTCTGCCAATCCAGAGGTACCGCCCCCGATGTCCACGCGATGCTGCAAAGTCTTGTCAACCAAGACAGCCCCACAGCATCCAGAGCCTTAAGGAACTCCGGGCGGATCTCGTCCACCCCTGGGGCCTTGCCACCGAGGAGCTTTTTAACTACCTCAGCGACCTCAGCCCCAGAAATAGGAGAGACCACCACAGATTCCCCAGGCACTGCTTCCTCATAGGAAGACGTGTTGGTGGGATTGAGGAGGTCTTCGAAGTATTCCTTCCACCTATCCACAACATCCGCAGTCGAGGTCAGCAGAACACCATCCGCACCATACACGGTGTTGATAGTGCACTGCTTCCCCTTCCTGAGGCGGCGGACGGTGGTCCAGAATCGCTTCGAAGCCGTCCGGAAGTCGTTTTCCATGGCTTCCCCGAACTCTTCCCATGTCCGAGTTTTTGCCTCCGCGACCACTGAAGCTGCACACCGCTTGGCCTGTCGGTACCTGTCCACTGCCTCCGGAGTCCTATGAGCCAAAAGGACCCGATAGGACTCCTTCTTCAGCTTGACGGCATCCCTCACCGCTGGTGTCCACCAAGGGGTTTTAGGATTGCCGCCCCGACAGGCACCAACTACCTTGCGGCCACAGCTCCGATCTGCCGCCTCGACAATAGAGGTGCGGAACATGGTCCACTCGGACTCAATGTCCAGCACCTCCCTCGTGACATGTTCAAAGTTCTTCCGGAGGTGGGAATTGAAACTCTGTCTGACAGGAGACTCTGCCAGACGTTCCCAGCAGACCCTCACAATGCGTTTGGGCCTCCCAGGTCTGTCCGGCATCCTCCCCCACCATCGCAGCCAACTCACCACCAGGTGGTGATCGGTAGAAAGCTCCGCCCCTCTCTTCACCCGAGTGTCCAAAACATAAGGCCGCAAATCCGATGACACAACTACAAAGTCGATCATGGAACTGCGGCCTAGGGTGTCCTGGTGCCAAGTGCACATATGGACACCCTTATGTTTGAACATGGTGTTTGTTATGGACAAACTGTGACGAGCACAAAAGTCCAATAACAAAACACCACTCGGGTTCAGATCCGGGCGGCCATTCTTCCCAATCACGCCTCTCCAGGTTTCACTGTCGTTGCCAACGTGAGCGTTGAAGTCTCCCAGTAGGACAAGGGAATCACCCGAGGGAGCACTTTCCAGTACTCCCTCGAGCGTTCCCAAAAAGGGTGGGTACTCTGAACTGCTGTTTGGTGCATAAGCACAAACAACAGTCAGGACCCGTCCCCCCACCCGAAGGCGGAGGGAGGCTACCCTTTCGTCCACCGGGTTGAACTCCAACGTACAGGCTTTGAGCCGGGGGGAAACAAGAATTGCCACCCCAGCCCGTCGCCTCTCACTGCCGGCAACGCCAGAGTGGAAGAGGGTCCAATCCCTCTCAAGAGAAGTGGCTCCAGAGCCCTTGCTGTGCGTCGAAGTGAGTCCGACTATATCCAGCCGGAATTTCTCGACTTCGCGCACTAGCTCAGGCTCTTTCCCCCCCAGTGACGTGACGTTCCACGTCCCAAGAGCTAGCTTCTGTAGCCGAGGATCGGACCGCCAAGTGCCCTGCCTTCGGCTGTCGCCCAGCTCACAATGCACCCGACCTCTATGGCCCCTGCTATGGGTGGTGAGCCCATTGGAGGGGTGACCCACGTTGCCTCTTTGGGCTGTGCCCGGCCGGGCCCCATGGGAACAGGCCCGGCCACCAGGCGCTCGCCATCGTGCCCCACCTCCGGGCCTGGCTCCAGAGGGGGGCCCCGGTGACCCGCGTCCGGGCGAGGGAAATCTGGGTCCATGATGTTTCTTCTTCATAAAGGTCTTCGAGCTGCTCTTTGTCTGATCCCTCACCTAGAACCTGTTTGCCTTGGGAGACCCTACCAGGGGGCTTTATGCCCCCGGACAACATAGCTCCTAGGATCATTGGGACACACAAACTCCTCTACCACGATAAGGTTGCAGCTCAGAGAGGAGCATGTTTGGTGTATAATATATTTAATATTAATACACTAAACATGTATTTAATATTTTTTTTTCATGTTTGGTGTATAAATATTAAATACATGTTTAGTGTATTAATATTAAATATATGTTTAGTTTATTAAACTTAAATACATGTTTTTGTATTAATATTAAATACATGTTTAGTGTATGAATATTAAATACACATTTAGTGTATGAATATTAAATACATGTTTAGTTTATGAATATTAAATACATGTTTAGTGGATAAATAATAAATAAATATTTAGTGTATTAATATTAAATACATGTTTAGTGTATAAATATTAAATACATGTTTAGTGTATAAATATTAAATACATGTTTAGTGTATTAATATTAAATATGTGTTTACTTAATTAAAATTAAATACATGTTTTTGTATTAATATTAAATACATGTTTAGTGTATAAATATTAAATACAGGTTTTGTGTATTAATATTAAATACATGTTTAGTGTATGAATAATAACTACAGGTTTAGTGTATTAATATTAAATACATGTTTAGCGTATAAATAATAACTACATGTTTAGTGTATGCATATTAACTACATGTTTAGTGTATAAATGTTAAGTACATGTTTAGTTTATGAATATTAAATACATGTTTAGTGTATTAATATTAAATATATATTTAGTTTATTAAAATTAAATACATGTTTTGTATTAATATTAAATACATGTTTAGTGTATAAATATTAAATACATGTTTAGTGTATTAATATTAAATACATGTTTAGTGTATGAATATTAAATACATGTTTAGTGTATAAATATTAAATATATGTTTAGTTTATTAAACTTAAATACATGTTTTTGTATTAATATTAAATACACGTTTAGTGTATGAATAGTAAATACATGTTTAGTTTATGAATATTAAATACATGTTTAGTGGATATATAATAAATACATATTTACTGTATTAATATTAAATGCATGTTTAGTGTATAAATATTAAATATATGTTTAGTGTATTAATATTAAATACATGTTTAGTGTATTAATGTTAAATACATGTTTAGTTTATGAATATTAAATACATGTTTAGTCTATTAATATTAAATATATATTTAGTTTATTAAAATTAAATACATGTTTTTGTATTTATATTAAATACATGTTTAGTGTATTAATATTAAATACATGTTTACTGTATTAATATTAAATACATGTTTAGTGTATAAATAATAACTACATGTTTAGTGTATGAATATTAAATACATGTTTAGTGTATAAATATTAAATACATGTTTAGTGTATTAATATTAAATATATGTTTAGTTTATTAAAATTAAATACATGTTTTTGTATGAATATTAAATACATGTTTAGTGTATGAATATTAAATACATGTTTAGTGTATAAATATTAAATACATGTTTAGTGTATGAATATTAAATACATGTTTAATGTATGAATATTAAATACATGTTTAGTGTATAAATATTAAATACATGTTTCGTGTACGAATATTAAATACATGTTTAGTGTATAAATATTAAATACATGTGTAATGTATGAATATTAAATACATGTTTAGTGTATGAATATTAAATACATTTTTAATGTATGAATATTAAATACATGTTTAGTGTATAAATATTAAATACATGTTTCGTGTATAAATATTAAATACATGTCAAGTGTATGAATATTGAATACATATTTAGTGTATGAATATTAAATACATGATTAGTGTATTAATATTAAATACATGATTAGTGTATAACTGTTGAATACATGTTTAGTGTATAAATATTAAATACATGTTTAGTGTAATAATATTAAATATATGTTTAGTTTATTAAAATTAAATACATGTTTTTGTATTAATATTAAATACATGTTTAGTGTATAAATATTAAATACATGTTTAGTGTATGAATATTAAATACATGTTTAGTGTATGAATATTCAATACATGTTTACTGTATAAATATTAAATACGTGTTTAGTGTATTAATATGAAATATATGTTTAGTTTATTAAACTTAAATACTTGTTTTGTATTAATATTAAATGCATGTTTAGTGTATGAATATTAAATACACGTTTAGTGTATGAATATTAAATACATGTTTAGTTTATGAATATTAAATACATGTTTAGTGGATATATAATAAATACATATTTAGTGTATTAATATAAAAATACATGTTTAGTGTATAAATATTAAATACATGTTTAGTGTATTAATATTAAATACATGTTTAGTGTATGAATATTAAATACATGTTTAGTGTATAAATATTAAATGCATGTTTAGTGTATTAATATTAAATACATGTTTAGTGTATTAATATTAAATACACTTTTAGTGTATAAATATTAAATACACGTTTAGTGCAAAAATATTAAATACATGTTTAGTGTATTAATATTAAATATATGATTAGTTTATTAAAATTAAATACATGTTTTTGTATTAATATTAAATACATATTAAGTGTAAGAATAATGACTACATGTTTATTGAATGAATTTTAAATAAATGTTTAGTGTATGAATATTTAATACATGTTTAGTGTATTAATATTAAATATATGTTTAGTTTATTAAAATTAAATACGTAATTTTGTATTAATATTAAATACATGTTTAGTGTATTAATATTAAATATATGTTTAGTTTATTAAAATTAAATACATGTTTTTGTACTAATATTAAATACATGTTTAGTGTATTAATATTAAATACATGTTTAGTGTATTAATATTAAATACATGTTTAGTGTATAAATATAAGTGTATGAGAAACCAAACTTATGTAAAAAAAAATAAAAGAAACAAAAAAAAAGGAAAAAGAGAGATAAGAGACGGAGAGGACCGGACTTATTAAGAGGGAACATGCGCCCTCCTGTGGACTTCTGCTGCAACTGCACACATAAAGAAATTCATTATTTCCAAGTGTGCCTTATTTAGAGGATAATGAATACATGTTTACTGTATGAATATTAAATATATGATTAGTATATGATTACATATACGTTTAGTATATGATTATTAAATACATGTTCAGTGTATTAATATTAAATACATGTTTAGTGTATGAATATTAAATACATGTTTAGTGTATAAATATTAAATACATGTTTACTGTATGAAAATTAAATATATGATTAGTGTATAATTACATATACGTTTAGTATATGATTATTAAATACATAATCAGTGTATTAATATTAAATACATAATCAGTGTATTAATATTAAATACATGTTTAGTGTATGAATATTAAATACATGTTTAGTGTATAAATATTAAATACATGTTTAATGTATGAATATTAAATACATGTTTAGTGTATGAATATTAAATACATGTTTAATGTATGAATATTAAATACATGTTTAGTGTATAAATATTAAATACATGTTTCGTGTATAAATATTAAATACATGTTAAGTGTATGAATATTAAATACATATTTAGTGTATGAATATTAAATACATGATTAGAGTATTAATATTAAATACATGATTAGTGTATAAATATTAAATACATGTTTAGTGTATTAATACTAAATAAATGTTTAGTGTATTAATATTAAATACATGTTTAGTGTATAAATAACAACTAAATGTTTAGTGTATGAATATTAAATACATGTTTAGTGTATGAATATTAAATACATGTTTAGTGTAATAATATTAAATATATGTTTAGTTTATTAAAATTAAATACATGATTTTGTATTAATATTAAATACATGTTAAGTGTATAAATCTCAAATACATGTTTAGTGTATTAATATTAGATTCATGTTTAGTGTATAAATGTTAAATATATGTTTAGTGTATGAATATTAAATATATGTTTAGTTTATTAAAATTAAATACATGTTTAATGTATAAATATCAAATACATGTTTAGTGTATGAATATTAAATACATGTTTAGTGTATGAATATTAAATACATGTTTAATGTATGAATATTAAATACATGTTTGGTGTATGAATATTAAATACATGTTTAGTGTATGAATATTAAATACATGTTTGGTGTATAAATATTAAATATATGTTAAGTGTATTAAAATTAAATACATGTTTTTGTATTAATATTAAATACATGTTTAGTGTATAAATAATAACTACATGTTTAGTGTATGAATATTAAATACATGTTCAGTGTATAAATACTAAATACATGTTTTGTGTATTAATATTAAATAAATGTTTAGTTTATTAAAATTAAATACATGTTTTTGTATTAATATTATATACATGTTTAGTGTATAAATATTGAATACATGTTTAGTTTATTAATATTAAATACAGGTTTAGTGTTCTAATATTAAATACACGTTTAGTGTATGAATATTAAATACATGTTTAGTTTATGAATATTAAATACATGTTTAGTGGATAAATAATAAATACATATTTAGTGTATTAATATTAAATACATGTTTAGTGTATAAATATTAAATACATGTTTAGTGTATGAATATTAAATACATGTTTAGTGTATTAATATTAAATATGTGTTTACTTTATTAAAATTAAATACATGTTTTTGTATTAATATTAAATACATGTTTAGTGTATAAATATTAAATACAGGTTTAGTGTTCTAATATTAAATACATGTTTAGTGTATGAATAATAACTACAGGTTTAGTGTATTAATATTAAATACATGTTTAGTGTATAAATATTTAATACATGTTTACTGTATTAATATTAAATACATATTTAGTGTATAAATAATAACTACATGTTTAGTGTATGAATATTAAATACATGTTTAGTGTATGAATATTAAATGAATGTTTAGTTTATTAAAATTAAATACATGTTTTCGTATTAATATTAAATACATGTTTAGTGTATAAATATTAAATACATGTTTAGTGTATAAATATTAAATATATGTTTAGTTTATTAAAATTAAACACATGATTTTGTATTAATATTAAATACATGTTTAGTGTATAAATATTAAATACATGTTTAGTGTATTAATATTAAATACATGTTTAGTGTATAAATGTTAAATACATGTTTAGTGTATTAATATTAAATATATGTTTAGTTTATTAAAATTAAATACATGTTTTTGTGTTAATATTAAATACATGTTTAGTGTATTAATATTAAAAACATGTTTAGTGTATAAATGTTAAATACATGTTTAGTGTATTAATATTAAATATATGTTTAGTAAATTAAAATTAAATACATGTTTTTGTATTAATATTAAATACATGTTTAGTGTCTAAATATTAAATACATGTTTAGTGTATTAATATTAAATACATGTTTAGTGTATAAATATGAGTGTATGAGAAACCAAATTTATGTAAAAAAAAATAAAAGAAACAAAAAAAAGGAAAAAGAGAGAGAGAGAGACGGAGAGGACCGGACTTATTAAGAGGGAACGTGCGCCCTCCTGTGGACTTCTGCCGCAACTGCACACATAAAGAAATTCATTATTTCCAAGTGTGCCTTATTTAGAGGATAATAAATACATGTTTACTGTATGAATATTAAATATATGATTAGTATATAATTTCATATACGTTTAGTATATGATTATTAAATACATGTTCAGTGTATTAATATTAAATACATGTTTAGTGTATGAATATTAAATACATGTTTAGTTTATGAATATTAAATATATGTTTAGTGTATTAATATTAAATATATATTTAATTTATTAAAATTAAATACTTGTTTTGTATTAATATTAAATACATGTTTAGTGTATAAATATTAAATACATGTTTAGTGTATTAATATTAAAAACATGTTTAGTGTGTGAGTATTAAAAACATTTTTAGTGTATAAATGTTAAATACATGTTTAGTGTATAAATGTTAAATACATGTTTAGTGTATTAATATTAAATATATGTTTAGTGTATTAAAACGAAATACATGTTTTTGTGTTAATATTAAATACATGTTTAGTGTATTAATATTAAAAACATGTTTAGTGTATAAATGTTAAATACATGTTTGGTGTATAAATGTTATATACATGTTTAGTGTATTAATATTAAAAACATGTTTACTGTATTAATGTTAAATACATGTTTAGTGTATAAATGTTAAATACATGTTTAGTGTATAAATATTAAATATATGTTTAGTTTATTAAAATTAAATACATGTTTTTGTATTAATATTAAATACATGTTTAGTGTATAAATATTAAATACATGTTTAGTGTATTAATATTAAATACATGTTTAGTGTATAAATATAAGTGTATGAGAAACCAAACTTATGTAAAAAAAAATAAAAGAAACAAAAAAAAAGGAAAAAGAGAGAGAGAGAGACGGAGAGGACCGGGCATATTAAGAGGGAACGTGCGCCCTCCTGTGGACTTCTGCCGCAACTGCACACATAAAGAAATTCATTATTTCCAAGTGTGCCTTATTTAGAGGATAATAAATACATGTTTACTGTATGAATATTAAATAAATGATTAGTATATAATTACATATATGTTTGGTATATGATTATTAAATACATGTTCAGTGTATTAATATTAAATACATGTTTAGTGTATGGATATTAAATACATGTTTAGTGTATGAATATTAAATACATGTTTGGTGTATAAATATTAAATACATGTTTAGTGTATGAATATTAAATACATGTTTGGTGTATAAATATTAAATATATGTTTAGTTTATTAAACTTAAATACATGTTTTTGTATTAATATTAAATACATGTTTAGTGTATGAATATTAAATACACGTTTAGTGTATGAATATTAAATACATGTTTAGTTTATGAATATTAAATACATGTTTAGTGGATAAATAATAAATAAATAGTTAGTGTATTAATATTAAACACATGTTTAGTGTATAAATATTAAATACATGTTTAGATTATGAATATTAAATACATGTTTAGTGTATTAATATAAAATATGTGTTTACTTTATTAAAATTAAATACATGTTTTTGTATTAATATTAAATACATGTTTAGTGTATAAATATTAAATACAAGTTTAGTGTATTAATATTAAATACATGTTTAGTGTATAAATAATAACTACATGTTTAGTGTATGAATATTAACTACATGTTTAGTGTATAAATGTTAAATACATGTTTAGTGTATGAATATTAAATACATGTTTAGTGTATAAATATTAAATTAATGTTTAGTGTATTAATATTAAATACATGTTTAGTGTATTAATATTAAATACACTTTTAGTGTATAAATATTAAATACACGTTTAGTGTAAAAATATTAAATACATGTTTAGTGTATTAATATTAAATATATGTTTAGTTTATTAAAATTAAATACATGTTTTTGTACTAATATTAAATACATGTTTAGTGTATTAATATTAAATACATGTTTAGTGTATTAATATTAAATACATGTTTAGTGTATAAATATTAAATACATGTTTACTGTATGAATATTAAATATATGATTAGTATATAATTACATATATGTTTGGTATATGATTATTAAATACATATTCAGTGTATTAATATTAAATACATGTTTAGTGTATGAATATTAAATACATGTTTAGTGTATAAATATTAAATACATGTTTACTGTATGAAAATTAAATATATGATTAGTGTATAATTACATATACGTTTAGTATATGATTATTAAATACATAATCAGTGTATTAATATTAAATACATAATCAGTGTATGAATATTAAATACATGTTTAGTTTATGAATATTAAATACATGTTTAGTGGATATATAATAAATACATATTTAGTGTATTAATATTAAATACATGTTTAATGTATAAATATTAAATACATGTTTAGTGTATTAATATTAAATACATGTTTAGTGTATAAATAATAACTACATGTTTAGTGTGTGAATATTAAATACATGTTTAGTGTATAAATGTTAAATACATGTTTAGTTTATGAATATTAAATACATGTTTAGTGTAGGGAATATTAAATACATGTTTAGTGTATTAATATTAAATACATGTTTAGTGTATGAATATTAAATACATGTTTAGTGTATAAATATTAAATACATGTTTAGTGTATTAATATTAAACACATGTTTAGTTTATTAATATTAAATACACTTTTAGTGTATAAATATTAAATAAATGTTTAGTTTATTAAAATTAAATACATGTTTTTGTATTAATATTAAATATATGATTAGTTTATTAAAATTAAATACATGTTTTTGTATTAATATTAAATACATATTAAGTGTAAGAATAATAACTACATGTTTATTGAATGAATATTAAATAAATGTTTAGTGTATGAATATTCAATACATGTTTAGTGTATTAATATTAAATATATGTTTAGTTTATTAAAATTAAATACATGTTTTTGTACTAATATTAAATACATGTTTAGTGTTTTAATATTAAATACATGTTTAGTGTATTAATATCAAATACATGTTTAGTGTATTAAAATTAAATACATGTTTTTGTATTAATATTAAATACATATTAAGTGTAAGAATAATAACTACATGTTTATTGTATGAATATTAAATACATGTTTAGTGTACAAATATTTAATACATGTTTACTGTATTAATATTAAATACATATTTAGTGTATAAATAATAACTACATGTTTAGTGTATGAATATTAAATACATGTTTAGTGTATTAATATTAAATATATGTTTAGTGTATTAATATTAAATACATGTTTAGTGTATAAATATAAGTGTATGAGAAACCAAACTTATGTAAAAAAAAATAAAAGAAACAAAAAAAAAGGAAAAAGAGAGAGAGAGAGACGGAGAGGACCGGACTTATTAAGAGGGAACGTGCGCCCTCCTGTGGACTTCTGCCGCAACTGCACACATAAAGAAATTCATTATTTCCAAGTGTGCCTTATTTAGAGGATAATAAATACATGTTTACTGTATGAATATTAAATATATGATTAGTATATAATTACATATATGTTTGGTATATGATTATTAAATACATGTTCAGTGTATTAATATTAAATACATGTTTAGTGTATGAATATTAAATACATGTTTAGTTTATGAATATTAAATACATGTTTAGTTTATGAATATTAAATACATGTTTAGTGTATTAATATTAAATATATATTTAGTTTATTAAAATTAAATACATGTTTTTGTATTAATATTAAATACATGTTTAGTGTATTAATATTAAATACATGTTTAGTGTATTAATATTAAATATATGTTTAGTTTATTAAAATTAAATACATGTTTTGTATAAATATTAAATACATGTTTAGTGTATAAATATTAAATACATGTTTAGTGTATTAATATTAAATACATGTTTAGTGTATGAATATTAAATACATGTTTAGTGTATTAATATTAAATGTATATTTAGTTTATTAAAATTAAATACATGTTTTGTATAAATATTAAATATATGTTTAGTGTATTAAAACTAAATACATGTTTTTGTGTTAATATTAAATACATGTTTAGTGTATTAATATTAAAAACATGTTTAGTGTATAAATGTTAAATACATGTTTAGTGTATAAATGTTAAATACATGTTTAGTGTATAAATGTTAAATACATGTTTACTGTATAAATGTTAAATACATGTTTAGTGTATAAATGTTAAATACATGTTTAGTGTATAAATATTAAATATATGTTTAGTTTATTAAAATTAAAAACATGTTTTTGTATTAATATTAAATACATGTTTAGTGTATAAATATTAAATACATGTTTAGTGTATTAATATTAAATACATGTTTACTGTATAAATGTTAAATACATGTTTAGTGTATAAATGTTAAATACATGTTTAGTGTATAAATATTAAATATATGTTTAGTTTATTAAAATTAAAAACATGTTTTTGTATTAATATTAAATACATGTTTAGTGTATAAATATTAAATACATGTTTAGTGTATTAATATTAAATACATGTTTAGTGTATAAATATAAGTGTATGAGAAACCAAACTTATGTAAAAAAAAATAAAAGAAACAAAAAAAAGGAAAAAGAGAGAGAGAGAGACGGAGAGGACCGGACTTATTAAGAGGGAATTTGCGCCCTCCTGTGGACTTCTGCCGCAACTGCACACATAAAGAAATTCATTATTTCCAAGTGTGCCTTATTTAGAGGATAATAAATACATGTTTACTAAATGAATATTACATAAAGGATTAGTATATAATTACATATATGTTTGGTATATGATTATTAAATACATGTTCAGTGTATTAATATTAAATACATGTTTAGTGTATGGATATTCAATCAATCAATCAATGTCCACAGGAAACCATCTCAAGCGGATCAGCAGCGTAGAGATGTCCCCAACCGATACAGGCGAGCGGTCCATCCTGGGTCCCGACGAGCGGTCCATCCTGGGTCTCGACTCTGGACAGTCAGTACTTCATCCATGGTCATCGGACCGGACCCCCTCCACAAGGGAGGGGGGGACATAGGAGAAAGAAAAGAAGCGGCAGATCAACTGGTCTAAAAAGGAGGTCTATTTAAAGGCTAGAGTATACAGATGAGTTTTAAGATGAGACTTAAATGCTTCTACTGAGGTAGCATCTCGAACTGTTACCGGGAGGGCATTCCAGAGTACTGGAGCCCGAACGGAAAACGCTCTATAGCCCGCAGACCTTTTTTGAGCTCTAGGAATCACTAATAAGCCGGAGTCTTTTGAACGCAGATTTCTTGCCGGGACATACGGTACAACACAATCGGCAAGATAGGCTGGAGCTAGACCGTGTAGTATTTTATACGTAAGTAGTAAAACCTTAAAGTCACATCTTAAGTGCACAGGAAGCCAGTGCAGGTGAGCCAGTATAGGTATATATGTATGTATATATGTATATAAAGGTATATACAGTACAGGCGTAATATGATCAAACTTTCTTGTTCTTGTCAAAAGTCTAGCAGCCGCATTTTGTACCAACTGTAATCTTTTAATGCTAGACATGGGGAGACCCGAAAATAATACGTTACAGTAATCGAGACGAGACGTAACAAACGCATGGATAATGATCTCGGCGTCTTTAGTGGACAAAATGGAGCGAATTTTAGCGATATTACGGAGATGAAAGAAGGCCGTTTTAGTAACGCTTTTAATGTGTGCCTCAAAGGAGAGAGTTGGGTCGAAGATAATACCCAGATTTTTTACAGAGTCACCTTGTTTTATTATTTGGTTGTCAAATGTTAAAGTTGTATTATTAAATAGAGGTCGGTGTCTAGCAGGACCGATAATCAGCATTTCCGTTTTTTTGAAATTAAGTTGCAAAAAGTTAGCGGACATCCATTGTTTAATTTCATTAAGACACGCTTCCAACTGACTACAGTCCGGCGTGTTGGTCAGCTTTAGGGGCATGTAAAGTTGGGTGTCATCAGCATAACAGTGAAAGCTAATACCGTATTTGCGTATGACGTCACCTAGCGGCAGCATGTAGATGCTGAAGAGTACAGGGCCAAGGACCGAACCCTGGGGAACTCCACACGTTACCTTAACATAGTCCGAGGTCACACTGTTATAGGAGACGTACTGCATCCTATCAGTAAGATAAGAGTTAAACCAAGACAGGGCTAAGTCTGACATACCAATTCGTATTTTGATACGCTCTAATAAAATATTATGATTGACGGTATCGAAAGCAGCGCTAAGATCGAGGAGCAGCAACATAGATGACGCATCAGAGTCCATCGTTAGCAATAGATCATTAGTCAATTTTGCGAGGGCTGTCTCAGTCGAGTGATTTGCCCTGAAACCGGATTGAAAGGTTTCACATAGATTGTTAAACGCTAAGTGCTCATTTAGCTGCTCTGCAACAATTTTTTCGAGGATTTTCGAAATAAAGGGAAGGTGAGACACCGGTCGGTAGTTTACCATGAGGTCAGGATCGAGGTTAGGTCTTTTAAGGAGAGGATGAATAACCGCTTTTTTGAATGCTAGGGGAACAGTGCCCGAGGAAAGTGATAAGTTTATAATATTTAGCACTGATGGACCTAATAATACAAAAAGCTCCTTGATAAGTTTCCCAGGAAGTGGGTCAAGTAAAAATGTGGTTTGTTTTATTCCATTTACACGTTGTAACAATCCTTCTAATGTTATTTCATCAAAACGAGAGAAACTATTTTGGATATTTGCAGTATCCGCCGTATATACAATCGTATCTGTGTTACTATAACCCAGTTGTAGCTGGGACGCATTGTCTTTAATCTCCTTTCTAATAAGTTCAATTTTCTTATTAAAGAACTTCATAAAGTCATCTGCCGAATGGGTGGAGCTACTGGAAGGAGTCCCTTGTTGGGTTAGCGATGCTACTGTACTAAACAGAAATTTTGGATCGTTTTTATTAATGCGGATGAGATTTGAGTAATAATTAGTTTTAGCTAAGGTAAGCATGCGTTTATAAGTTATTAAACTATCACTCCATGCTTGATGGTGCACCTCAAGTTTAGTCGTGCGCCATTTGCGTTCCAGCTTTCTACATAATAATTTCTGAGCTCTAGTTTCTTCAGTAAACCATGGCGTACGCCTTTTTGGAGCCTTTTTTAACTTCAGCGGTGCTATACTATCAATGGTTTCGCTCAGGGCGTTGTTAAAGTTGTTAGTGAGGTTATCAATAGAGCCCACATACTTTGGGAACGGTGCCATTACCGAGGGCAGTAGGTCCGCAAGAGTCGTCGTTGTGGCAGCATTAAGGTTGCGGCTGCTATAGCAGTTATTATTATTATTAGCTTGCCGAACATGAGTCTGAACTTCGAATTTTATAAGGTAATGATCGGACATTACTTTAGTATACGGGAGTATCATAACTTTGGAGACGGTGATACCTCTGACAAGCACTAGGTCTATCGTATTACCGCTGCGATGCGTCGGTTCATTTATTATTTGTGTAAGACCACAGCTATCAATTATAGTCTGGAGCGCCACGCACGGTGGGTCCAATGGGGTATTCATATGGATATTAAAGTCCCCCATTATAATTATATTATCGGCGTGCGTCACTAGATCAGCAACAAACTCTGAGAATTCACTAATAAAGTCCGAATAGGGCCCTGGGGGGCGGTAGATAACGGCCAGGCACAGAGGCAGAGGTGTGGCAGACTTCATAGAAAGCACCTCAAACGATTTATATTTATTATTTAAGTTAGGACTAAAGTTAAAGTTTTCGTTGTATATTAGTGCGACACCCCCTCCCCTTTTGACGTGACGGGCAATATGCGCATTCGTATAGTTAGGAGGGGATGCCTCATTTATCGCAAAAAAGTCGTCTGGTTTAAGCCAGGTTTTGCTAAGACCGATGACGTTAATATTAATACATTAAACATGTATCTATTATTTATGCACTAAACATGTATTTAATATTAATACACTAAACATGTATTTAATATTAATACATTAAACATGTATTTAATATTCATACACTAATCATGTATTTAATATTAATACATTAATCATGTATTTAAAAATCATACACTAAATATGTATTTAATATTTATAGATTTAACATGCATTTAATATTTATACACTAAATGTGTATTTAATATTCATTAACTAAATATGTATTTAATATTCATACACTAAACATGTATTTAATATTCATACACGAAACATGTATTTATTATTCATACACTAAACATGTATTTAATATTCATACATGTTTAGTGTATGAATATTAAATACATGTTTAGTGTATGAGTATTAAATATATGTTTCGTGTATGGATATTAAATACATGTTTAGTGTATAAATATTAAATACATGTTTAGTGTATAAATATTAAATACATGTTTAGTGTATTAATATTAAATATGTGTTTACTTTATTAAAATTAAATACATGTTTTTGTATTAATATTAAATACATGTTTAGTGTATGAATAATAACTACAGGTTTAGTGTATTAATATTAAATACATGTTTAGTGTATAAATGTTAAATACATGTTTAGTTTATGAATATTAAATACATGTTTAGTGTATTAATATTAAATATATATTTAGTTTATTAAAATTAAATACATGTTTTGTATTAATATTAAATACATGTTTAGTGTATAAATATTAAATACATGTTTAGTGTTTGAATATTAAATACATGTTTAGTGTATCAATATTAAATATATGTTTAGTTTATTAAAATTAAATACATGTTTTTGTATTAATATTAAATACATGTTTAGTGTATTAATATTAAATACATGTTTAGTGTATGAATAATAACTACATGTTTATGAATATTAAATACATGTTTAGTGTCTGAATATTAAACCAAGTTTAGTGTGAACATATTAAATACATGTTTAGTCTATTATTAAATTCCATTTTAGTGTATAATTATTAAATACATGTTTAGTGTATTAATATTAAATACATGTTTAGTGTATTAATATTAAATATATATTTAGTTTATGAATATTAAATACATGTTTGGTGGATATATAATAAATACATATTTAGTGTATTAATATTAAATACATGTTTAGTGTATGAATATTAAATACATGTTTAGTGTATGAATAATAACTACATGTTTAGTATATTAATATTAAACACATGTTTAGTGTATGAATATTAAATAAACTTTTAGTGTATGAATATTAAATACACGTTTAGTGTATGAATAATAACTACATGTTTAGCATATTAATATTAAACACATGTTTACTTTATTAATATTAAATACATGTTTAGTGTATAAATAATAACTACATGTTTAGTGTATGAATATTAAATACATGTTTAGTGTATTATTATTAAATACATGTTTAGTGTATTAATATTAAATATATGTTTAGTTTATTAAAATTAAATACATGTTTTTGTATTAATATTAAATACATATTAAGTGTAAGAATAATAACTACATGTTTATTGAATGAATATTAAATACATGTTTAGTGTATAAATATTTAATACATGTTTACTGTATTAATATTAAATACATGTTTAGTGTAAGAATAATAACTACATGTTTAGTGTATGAATATTAAATACATGTTTAGTGTATAAATATTAAATACATGTTTAGTGTATTAATACTAAATATATGTTTAGTTTATTAAAAATTAAATACATGTTTTTGTATTAATATTAAATACATGTTTAGTGTATAAATATTAAATATATGTTTAGTGTATTAATATCAAATACATTTTTACTGTATAAATGTTAAATACATGTTTAATGTATAAATATTAAATATATGTTTAGTTTATTAATATTAAATACATGTTTTTGTATTAATATTAAATACATGTTTAGTGTATTAATATTAAAAACATGTCTAGTGTATGAATGTTAAATACATGTTTAGTGTATTAATATTAAATATATGTTTAGTTTATTAAAATTAAATACATGTTTTTGTATTAATATTAAATACATATTAAGTGTAAGAATAATAACTACATGTTTATTGTATAAATATTAAATACATGTTTACTGTATTAATATTAAATACATATTTAGTGTATAAATAATAACTACATGTTTAGTGTATGAATATTAAATACATGTTCAGTGTATAAATATTAAATACATGTTTAGTGTATTAATATTAAATAAATGTTTAGTTTATTAAAATTAAATACATGTTTTTGTATTAATATTAAATACATGTTTAGTGTATAAATATTAAATACATGTTTAGTGTATTAATATTAAATACATGTTTAGTGTATTAATGTTAAATACATGTTTAGTGTATAAATATTAAATATATGTTTAGTTTATTAAAATTAAATACATGTTTTTGTATTAATATTAAATACATGTTTAGTGTATAAATATTAAATACATGTTTAGTGTATGAATATTAAATACATTTTTAATGTATGAATATTAAATACATGTTTCGTGTATAAATATTAAATACATGTTAAGTGTATAAATATTAAATACATGTTTAGTGTATTAATATTAAATATTTGTTTATTGTATTAATATTAAATACATGTTTAGTGTATAAATATTAAATACATGTTTAGTGTATAAATAATAAATAAATGTTTAGTGTATGAATATTAAATACATGTTTAGTGTATAAATATTAGATACATGTTTAGTGTAATAATATTAAATATATGTTTAGTTTATTAAAATTAAATACATGTTTTTGTATTAATATTAAATACATGTTTAGTGTATAAATATTAAATACATGTTTAGTGTATTAATATTAAATACATGTTTACTGTATAAATATTAAAAACATGTTTAGTGTATTAATATTAAATATATGTTTAGTTTATTAAACTTAAATACATGTTTTTGTATTAATATTAAATACATGTTTAGTGTATGAATATTAAATACACGTTTAGTGTATGAATATTAAATACATGTTTAGTTTATGAATATTAAATACATGTTTAGTGTATTAATATTAAATACATGTTTAGTGTATAAATATTAAATACATGTTTAGTGTATTAATATTAAATACATGTTTAGTGTGTAAATAATAACTACATGTTTAATGTATGAATATTAAATACATGTTTAGTGTATAAATGTTAAATACATGTTTAGTTTATGAATATTAAATACATGTTTAGTGTATTAATATTAAATATATATTTAGTTTATTAAAATTAAATACATGTTTTTGTATTAATATTAAATACATGTTTAGTGTATTAATATTAAATACATGTTTAGTGTATTAATATTAAATATATCTTTAGTTTATTAAAATTAAATACATGTTTTTGTATAAATATTAAATACATGTTTAGTGTATGAATATTAAATACATGTTTAGTGTATTAATATTAAATACATGTTTAGTGTATGAATATTAAATACATGTTTAATGTATGAATATTAAATACATGTTTAGTGTATAAATATTAAATACATGTTTCGTGTACGAATATTAAATACATGTTTAGTGTATAAATATTAAATACATGTTTAATGTATGAATATTAAATACATGTTTAGTGTATGAATATTAAATACATTTTTAATGTATGAATATTAAATACATGTTTTTGTATTAATATTAAATACATGTTTAGTGTATTAATATTAAATACATGTTTACTGTATTAATATTAAATACCTGTTTAGTGTATAAATAATAACTACATGTTTAGTGTATGAATATTAAATACATGTTTAGTGTATGAATAATAAATACATTTTTAATGTATGAATATTAAATACATGTTTAGTGTATAAATATTAAATACATGTTTCGTGTATAAATATTAAATACATGTTTAGTGTATAAATATTAAATACATGTTTAGTGTATAAATATTAAATACATGTTTAGTGTATTAATATTAAATATGTGTTTACTTTATTAAAATTAAATAAATGATTTTGTATTAATATTAAATACATGTTTAGTGTATTAATATTAAATACATGTTTAGTGTATGAATAATAACTACAGGTTTAGTGTATAAATATTAAATATATGTTTAGTTTATTAAAATTAAATACATGTTTTTGTATTAATATTAAATACACATTTAGTGTATAAATATTAAATGCTTGTTTAGTGTATTAATATTAAATACATGTTTAGTGTATGAATATTAAATACATGTTTAGTTTATAAATATTAAATACATGTTTAGTGTATTAATATTAAATACATGTTTAGTGTATTAATATTAAATACACTTTTAGTGTATAAATAGTAAATACACGTTTAGTGTAACAATATGAAATACATGTTTAGTGTATTAATATTAAATATATGTTTAGTGTATTAATATCAAATACATGTTTAGTGTATAAATATAAGTGTATGAGAAACCAAACTTATGTAAAAAAAAATGAAAGAAATAAAAAAAAGGAAAAAGAGAGAGATAGAGAGACGGAGAGGACCGGACTTATTAAGAGGGAACGTGCGCCCTCCTGTGGACTTCTGCCGCAACTGCACACATAAAGAAATTCATTATTTCCAAGTGTGCCTTATTTAGAGGATAATAAATACATACTTACTGTATGAATATTAAATATATGATTAGTATATGATTACATATACGTTTAGTATATGATTATTAAATACATGTTCAGTGTATTAATATTAAATACATGTTTAGTGTATGAATATTAAATACATGTTTAGTGTGTAAATATTAAATACATGTTTAGTGTATGAATATTAAATACATGTTAAGTGTATAAATATTAAATACATGTTTAGTGTATTAATATTAAATATATGTTTATTGTATTAATATTAAATACATGTTTAGTGTATTAATATTAAATACATGTTTAGTGTATAAATAGTAAATACATGTGTAGTGTATTAATATTAAATACATGTTTACTGTATAAATATTAAAAACATGTTTAGTGTATTAATATTAAATATATGTTTAGTTTATTAAACTTAAATACATGTTTTTGTATTAATATTAAATACATGTTTAGTGTATAAATATTAAATACATGTTGAGTGTATTAATATTAAATACATGTTTAGTGTATAAATAATAACTACATGTTTAGTGTATGAATATTAAATACATGTTTAGTGTATAAATGTTAAATACATGTTTAGTTTATGAATATTAAATACATGTTTAGTGTATTAATATTAAATATATATTTAGTTTATTAAAATTAAATACATGTTTTTGTATTAATATTAAATACATGTTTAGTGTATTAATATTAAATACATGTTTAGTGTATTAATATTAAATATATGTTTAGTTTATTAAAATTAAATACATGTTTTTGTATAAATATTAAATACATGTTTAGTGTATGAATATTAAATACATGTTTAGTGTATTAATATTAAATACATGTTTAGTGTATGAATATTAAATACATGTTTAATGTATGAATATTAAATACATGTTTAGTGTATAAATATTAAAAACATGTTTAGTGTATTAATATTAAATATATGTTTAGTTTATTAAACTTAAATACATGTTTTTGTATTAATATTAAATACATGTTTAGTGTATAAATATTAAATACATGTTTAGTGTATTAATATTAAACACATGTTTAGTGTATAAATAATAACTACATGTTTAGTGTATGAATATTAAATACATGTTTAGTGTATAAATGTTAAATACATGTTTATTTTATGAATATTAAATACATGTTTAGTGTATTAATATTAAATATATATTTAGTTTATTAAAATTAAATACATGTTTTTGTATTAATATTAAATACATGTTTAGTGTATTAATATTAAATACATGTTTAGTGTATTAATATTAAATATATGTTTAGTTTATTAAAATTAAATACATGTTTTTGTATAAATATTAAACACATGTTTAGTGTATGAATATTAAATACATGTTTAGTGTATTAATATTAAATACATGTTTAGTGTATGAATATTAAACACATGTTTAATGTATGAATATTAAATACATGTTTAGTGTATAAATATTAAATACATGTTTCGTGTACGAATATTAAATACATGTTTAGTGTATGAATATTAAATACATTTTTAATGTATGAATATTAAATACATGTTTAGTGTATAAATAATAACTACATGTTTAGTGTATGAATATTAAATACATGTTTAGTGTATAAATGTTAAATACATGTTTAGTTTATGAATATTAAATACATGTTTAGTGTATTAATATTAAATATATATTTAGTTTATTAAAATCAAATACATGTTTTTGTATTAATATTAAATACATGTTTAGTGTATTAATATTAAATACATGTTTACTGTATTAATATTAAATACATGTTTAGTGTATAAATAATAACTACATGTTTAGTGTATGAATATTAAATACATGTTTAGTGTATAAATATTAAATACATGTTGAGTGTATTAATATCAAATATATGTTTAGTTTATTAAAATTAAATACATGTTTTTGTATAAATATTAAATACATGTTTAGTGTATGAATATTAAATACATGTTTAGTGTATAGATATTAAATACATGTTTAGTGTAGGAATATTAAATACATGTCTAATGTAAGAATATTAAATACATGTTTAGTGTATAAATATTAAATACATGTTTCGTGTACGAATATTAAATACATGTTTACTGTATGAATATTAAATATATGATTAGTATATAATTACATATATGTTTGGTATATGATTATTAAATACATGTTCAGTGTATTAATATTAAATATGTGTTTAGTTTATTAAAATTAAATACATGTTTTTGTATTAATATTAAATACATGTTTAGTGTATTAATATTAAAAACATGTTTAGTGTATAAATGTTAAATACATGTTTAGTGTATGAATGTTAAATACATGTTTAGTGTATTAATAATAAATACATGTTTAGTGTATAAATATTAAATACATGTTTAGTGTATTAATATTAAATACATGTTATGAGAAACCAAACTTATGTAAAAAAAAAAATAAAAGAAACAAAAAAAAAGGAAAAAGAGAGAGAGAGAGACGGAGAGGACCGGGCATATTAAGAGGGAACGTGCGCCCTCCTGTGGACTTCTGCCGCAACTGCACACATAAAGAAATTCATTATTTCCAAGTGTGCCTTATTTAGAGGATAATAAATACATGTTTACTGTATGAATATTAAATATATGATTAGTATATAATTACATATATGTTTGGTATATGATTATTAAATACATGTTCAGTGTATTAATATTAAATATATGTTTAGTGTATGAATATTAAATACATGTCTAGTGTATGAATATGAAATACATGTTTAGTGTATGAATATTAAATACATGTTTGTGTATAAATATTAAATACATGTTTAGTGTATTAATATTAAATATATTTTTAGTTTTCCTTGCCCTTATGTGGGCCTACCGAGGATGTCGTGGTGGTTTGTGCAGCCCTTTGAGACACTAGTGATTTAGGGCTATATAAGTAAAAATTGATTGATTAAACTTAAATACATGTTTTGTATTAATATTAAATACATGTTTAGTGTATGAATATTAAATACACATTTAGTGTATGAATATTAAATAC
>NW_026906996.1:300000-397997 GCF_033978795.1 Nerophis ophidion | reverse complement strand
TCCCTATCACAGGCATTTTTAGACATTTTGCACGTTTGGATTAGGAATTATGTTGGAATACATTTTTATTGCTTTTTTCGCATTATCTCAGGATTCTAAGGACATTATAGTCATATTGAGTAAAAAACTACTTTTTGCATTTGCAAGATTTTAAAAAGCATATTTTTCGAGTAAAACTCCAAAAGATGCATTATTTCAGGCATTATTAGCCATTTTTCATGTGTGGTGTAGGAGTAATGTTTAAATAACTGTCATATTGGGCGTTACAGTATACAGTCATATTGAGTAAAAGCTGGTTTTTGTATTTGTGATTCTTTCCAAAATACCCGATTCTGGTAAAAGTCACATAAATTCAATATTACATGCTTTTTTAGACAAATTTCACGTTTAGTTTTGGAGTTATGATTATAAACCTTTCATATTTAATATGACAGTTACACTGTTATATTGAATAAAAAAACTAGCTTGTGTCTTTGCAAACCTTACAAAACATCATTTTTCTAGTACAAATAACAAAAATACATATCTCTAGGCATTATTAGCCATTTTGCATGTGTTGTTTAAAAGTTATGTTTGAATACATTTTTATTGCTTTTTTCTCATTATCTCAGGATTCTAAGACTATTATAGTAATATTGAATAAAAAACTACTTTTTGCATTTGCAAGATTTAAAAAAGCATATGTTTCGAATAAAACTCCCAAAGATGCATTATTTCAGGCATTATTAGCCATTTTTCATGTGTGGTGTAGGAGTTATGTTTAAATAACTGTCATATTGAGTGTTAGAGTATACAGTCATATTGAGTAAAACCTACATTTTGTATTTGCAAACTATAGAAAAACAACTGTATCTAGTAAAACTAACATGTATTCCTTATCACAGGCATTTTTAGACATTTTGCACGTTTGGATTAGGAGTTATGTTGGAATACATTTTTATTGCTTTGTTCGCATTATCTCAGGAATCTAAGAACATTATAGTCATATTGCGAAAAAAACTACTTTTTGCATTTGCAAGATTTAAAAAAGCATATGCTTCGAGTGAAACCCCCAAAGATGCATTATTTCAGGCATTATTAGCCATTTTTCATGTGTGGTGTAGGAGTTATGTTTAAATAACTGTCATATTGAGTGTTACAGTATACAGTCATATTGAGTAAAACCTACATTTTGTATTTGCAAACCATAGAAAAACAACTGTATCTAGTAAAACTAACATGTATTCCTTATCACAGGCATTTTTAGACATTTTGCTTGTTTGGATTAGGAGTTATGTTGGAATACATTTTTATTGCTTTTTTCGCATTATCTCAGGATTCTAAGAAAATTATAGTCATATTGAGAAAAAAACTACTTTTTGCATTTGCAAGATTTAAAAAAGCATATGCTTCGAGTGAAACCCCCAAAGATGCATTATTTCAGGCATTATTAGCCATTTTTCATGTGTGGTGTAGGAGTTATGTTTAAATAACTGTCATATTGAGTGTTACAGTATACAGTCATATTGAGTAAAACCTACATTTTGTATTTGCAAACCATAGAAAAACAACTGTATCTAGTAAAACTAACATGTATTCCTTATCACAGGCATTTTTAGACATTTTGCACGTTTAGATTCGGAGTTATGTTGGAATACATTTTTATTGCTTTTTTTGCATTATCTCAGGATTCTAAGAACATTATAGTCATATTGAGAAAAAAACTACTTTTTGCATTTGCAAGATTTAAAAAAGCATATGCTTCGAGTGAAACCCCCAAAGATGCATTATTTCAGGCATTATTAGCCATTTTCCATGTGTGGTATAGGACTTATGTTTAAATAACTGTCATATTGAGTGTTACAGTATACAGTCATATTGAGTAAAACCTACATTTTGTATTTGCAAACCATAAAAAAATAACTGTATTTAGTAAAACTAACAATTATTCAATATCACAGGCATTTTTAGACATTTTGCAAGTTTGATTTAGGAGTTATGTTGGAATACATTTTTATTGCTTTTTTCGCATTATCTCAGGATTCTAAGACTATTATAGTCATATTGAATAAAAACTACTTTTTGCATTTGCAAGATTTAAAAAAGCATATGCTTCGAGTGAAACCCCCAAAGATGCATTATTTCAGGCATTATTAGCCATTTTCCATGTGTGGTATATGACTTATGTTTAAATAACTGTCATATTGAGTGTTACAGTATACAGTCATATTGAATAAAACCTAAATTTTGTATTTGCAAACCATAAAAAAACAACTGTATTTAGTAAAACTAACAATTATTCAATATCACAGGCATTTTTAGACATTTTGCACGTTTGGATTAGGAGTTATGTTGGAATACATTTTTATTGCTTTTTTCGCATTATCTCAGGATTCTAAGAATATTATAGTCATATTGAGTAAAAAACTACTTTTTGCATTTGCAAAATTTAAAAAAGCATATGCTTCCAGTAAAACTCCAAAATATGCATTATTTCAGGCATTATTAGCCATTTTTCATGTGTTGTGTGGGATTTATGTTTAAATAACTGTTATATTGAGTGTTACAGTATACAGTCATATTGACTAAACCCTCATTTTTCTATTTGCAAACCATAGAAAAACAACTGTATCTAGTAAAACTCACATGTATTCAATATCAGAGACTTTTTTAGACATTTTGCACGTTTGGATTAGGAATTATGTTGGAATACATTTTATTGTTTGTTTCGCTTTATCTCAGGATTCTAAGTACATTACTGTCAAATTGAGTAAAAAATTATATTTTGTTTTTGCAAATATTGCCAAATGTTTTTTTTTTTTCAGGAAAACTCTCAAAGATGCATTTCTTCAGGCATTATTAGACATTTTGCATGCATATTTTTGGAGTTTTGTTTCAAAAACTGTCATTTTGAGTGTGACCAATATGAGGCCAGTAAAACCCAATGTTTGTATTTGTGATTCTTTCCAAAATACCCGATTCTGGTAAAACTCACGTAAATTATATATTACAGGCTTTTTTAGACAAATTTCAAGTTTGGTTTTGGAGTTATGATTATAAACCTTTCATATTTAGTATGACAGTTACACTGTTATATGGAATAAAAAAAACTAACGTGTGTGGTTGCAAAACTTACAAAAGATCATTTTTCTAGTACAACTAACAAAAATACATATCTCTAGGCATTATTAGCCATTTTGCATGTGTTGTTTAAAAGTTATGTTTGAATACATTTTATTGCTTTTTTCGCATTATCTCAGGATTCTAAGACTATTATAGTCATATTGAATAAAAACTACTTTTTGCATTTGCAAGATTTAAAAAACCATATGTTTCGAGTAAAACTCCCAAAGATGCATTATTTCAGGCATTATTAGCCATTTTTCATGTGTGGTGTAGGAGTTATGTTTAAATAACTGTCATATTGAGTGTTACAGTATACAGTCATATTGAGTAAAACCTACATTTTGTATTTGCAAACTATAGAAAAACAACTGTATCTAGTAAAACTAACATGTATTCCTTATCACAGGCATTTTTAGACATTTTGCACGTTTGGATTAGGAGTTATGTTGGAATACATTTTTATTGCTTTGTTCGCATTATCTCAGGAATCTAAGAACATTATAGTCATATTGCGAAAAAAACTACTTTTTGCATTTGCAAGATTTAAAAAAGCATATGCTTCGAGTGAAACCCCCAAAGATGCATTATTTCAGGCATTATTAGCCATTTTTCATGTGTGGTGTAGGAGTTATGTTTAAATAACTGTCATATTGAGTGTTACAGTATACAGTCATATTGAGTAAAACCTACATTTTGTATTTGCAAACCATAGAAAAACAACTGTATCTAGTAAAACTAACATGTATTCCTTATCACAGGCATTTTTAGACATTTTGCTTGTTTGGATTAGGAGTTATGTTGGAATACATTTTTATTGCTTTTTTCGCATTATCTCAGGATTCTAAGAAAATTATAGTCATATTGAGAAAAAAACTACTTTTTGCATTTGCAAGATTTAAAAAAGCATATGCTTCGAGTGAAACCCCCAAAGATGCATTATTTCAGGCATTATTAGCCATTTTCCATGTGTGGTGTAGGACTTATGTTTAAATAACTGTCATATTGAGTGTTACAGTATACAGTCATATTGAGTAAAACCTAAATTTTGTATTTGCAAACCATAAAAAAACAACTGTATTTAGTAAAACTAACAATTATTCAATATCAAAGGCATTTTTAGACATTTTGCACGTTTGGATTAGGAGTTATGTTGGAATACATTTTTATTGCTTTTTTCGCATTATCTCAGGATTCTAAGAATATTATAGTCATATTGAGTAAAAAACTACTTTTTGCATTTGCAAAATTTAAAAAACCATATGCTTCCAGTAAAACTCCAAAATATGCATTATTTCAGGCATTATTAGCCATTTTTCATGTGTTGTGTGGGATTTATGTTTAAATAACTGTTATATTGAGTGTTACAGTATACAGTCATATTGACTAAACCCTCATTTTTCTATTTGCAAACCATAGAAAAACAACTGTATCTAGAAAAACTCACATGTATTCAATATCAGAGACTTTTTTAGACATTTTGCACGTTTGGATTAGGAATTATGTTGGAATACATTTTTATTGTTTTTTTCGCTTTATCTCAGGATTCTAAGTACATTACTGTCAAATTGAGTAAAAAATTATATTTTGTTTTTGCAAATATTGCCGAATGTTTGTTTTTTGTCAGGAAAACTCTCAAAGATGCATTTCTTCAGGCATTATTAGACATTTTGATTGCATATTTTTGGAGTTTTGTTTCAAAAACTGTCATTTTGAACCCAATGTTTGTATTTGTGATTCTTTCCAAAATACCCGATTCTGGTAAAACTCACGTAAATTATATATTACAGGCTTTTTTAGACAAATTTCAAGTTTGGTTTTGGAGTTATGATTATAAACCTTTCATATTTAGTATGACAGTTACACTGTAATATGGAATAAAAAAACTAACTTGTGTCTTTGCAAACCTTACAAAAGATAATTTTTCTAGTACAACTAACAAAAATACATATCTCTAGGCATTATTAGCCATTTTGCATGTGTTGTTTAAAAGTTATGTTTGATTACATTTTATTGCTTTTTTCGCATTATCTCAGGATTCTAAGACTATTATAGTCACATTGAATAAAAACTACTTTTTGCATTTGCAAGATTTAAAAAAGCATATGTTTCGAGTAAAACTCCCAAAGATGCATTATTTCAGGCATTATTAGCCATTTTTCATGTGTGGTGTAGGAGTTATGTTTAAATAACTGTCATATTGAGTGTTACAGTATACAGTCATATTGAGTAAAACCTACATTTTGTATTTGCAAACCATAGAAAAACAACTGTATCTAGTAAAACTAACATGTATTCCTTATCACAGGCATTTTTAGACATTTTGCACGTTTAGATTCGGAGTTATGTTGGAATACATTTTTATTGCTTTTTTTGCATTATCTCAGGATTCTAAGAACATTATAGTCATATTGAGAAAAAAACTACTTTTTGCATTTGCAAGATTTAAAAAAGCATATGCTTCGAGTGAAACCCCCAAAGATGCATTATTTCAGGCATTATTAGCCATTTTCCATGTGTGGTATAGGACTTATGTTTAAATAACTGTCATATTGAGTGTTACAGTATACAGTCATATTGAGTAAAACCTACATTTTGTATTTGCAAACCATAAAAAAATAACTGTATTTAGTAAAACTAACAATTATTCAATATCACAGGCATTTTTAGACATTTTGCAAGTTTGATTTAGGAGTTATGTTGGAATACATTTTTATTGCTTTTTTCGCATTATCTCAGGATTCTAAGACTATTATAGTCATATTGAATAAAAACTACTTTTTGCATTTGCAAGATTTAAAAAAGCATATGCTTCGAGTGAAACCCCCAAAGATGCATTATTTCAGGCATTATTAGCCATTTTCCATGTGTGGTATATGACTTATGTTTAAATAACTGTCATATTGAGTGTTACAGTATACAGTCATATTGAATAAAACCTAAATTTTGTACTTGCAAACCATAAAAAAACAACTGTATTTAGTAAAACTAACAATTATTCAATATCACAGGCATTTTTAGACATTTTGCACGTTTGGATTAGGAGTTATGTTGGAATACATTTTTATTGCTTTTTTCGCATTATCTCAGGATTCTAAGAATATTATAGTCATATTGAGTAAAAAACTACTTTTTGCATTTGCAAAATTTAAAAAAGCATATGCTTCCAGTAAAACTCCAAAATATGCATTATTTCAGGCATTATTAGCCATTTTTCATGTGTTGTGTGGGATTTATGTTTAAATAACTGTTATATTGAGTGTTACAGTATACAGTCATATTGACTAAACCCTCATTTTTCTATTTGCAAACCATAGAAAAACAACTGTATCTAGTAAAACTCACATGTATTCAATATCAGAGACTTTTTTAGACATTTTGCACGTTTGGATTAGGAATTATGTTGGAATACATTTTATTGTTTGTTTCGCTTTATCTCAGGATTCTAAGTACATTACTGTCAAATTGAGTAAAAAATTATATTTTGTTTTTGCAAATATTGCCAAATGTTTTTTTTTTTTCAGGAAAACTCTCAAAGATGCATTTCTTCAGGCATTATTAGACATTTTGCATGCATATTTTTGGAGTTTTGTTTCAAAAACTGTCATTTTGAGTGTGACCAATATGAGGCCAGTAAAACCCAATGTTTGTATTTGTGATTCTTTCCAAAATACCCGATTCTGGTAAAACTCACGTAAATTATATATTACAGGCTTTTTTAGACAAATTTCAAGTTTGGTTTTGGAGTTATGATTATAAACCTTTCATATTTAGTATGACAGTTACACTGTTATATGGAATAAAAAAAACTAACTTGTGTGGTTGCAAAACTTACAAAAGATCATTTTTCTAGTACAACTAACAAAAATACATATCTCTAGGCATTATTAGCCATTTTGCATGTGTTGTTTAAAAGTTATGTTTGAATACATTTTATTGCTTTTTTCGCATTATCTCAGGATTCTAAGACTATTATAGTCATATTGAATAAAAACTACTTTTTGCATTTGCAAGATTTAAAAAACCATATGTTTCGAGTAAAACTCCCAAAGATGCATTATTTCAGGCATTATTAGCCATTTTTCATGTGTGGTGTAGGAGTTATGTTTAAATAACTGTCATATTGAGTGTTACAGTATACAGTCATATTGAGTAAAACCTACATTTTGTATTTGCAAACCATAGAAAAACAACTGTATCTAGTAAAACTAACAATTATTCAATATCACAGGCATTTTTAGACATTTTGCACGTTTGGATTAGGAGTTATGTTGGAATACATTTTTATTGCTTTTTTCGCATTATCTCAGGATTCTAAGAATATTATAGTCATATTGAGTAAAAAACTACTTTTTGCATTTGCAAGATTTATAAAAGCATATGCTTCGAGTGAAACCCCCAAAGATGCATTAATTCAGGCATTATTAGCCATATTACATGCGTTGTTTGGAAGTTTTGTTTGAATACATTTTTATTGCTTTTTTTGCATTATCTCAGGATTCTAAGTACATTACTGTCAAATCGAGTAAAAAATTATATTTTGTTTTTGCAAACCTTGCCAAATGTTTTTTTTCAGGAAAACTCTCAAAGATGCATTATTTCAGGCATTATTAGCCATTTTCCATGTGTGGTGTAGGACTTATGTTTAAATAACTGTCATATTGAGTGTTACAGTATACAGTCATATTGAGTAAAAGATAAATTTTGTATTTGCAAACCATAGAAAAACAACTGTATCTAGTAAAACTAACATGTATTCCCTATCACAGGCATTTTTAGACATTTTGCACGTTTGGATTAGGAATTATGTTGGAATACATTTTTATTGCTTTTTTCGCATTATCTCAGGATTCTAAGGACATTATAGTCATATTGAGTAAAAAACTACTTTTTGCATTTGCAAGATTTTAAAAAGCATATTTTTCGAGTAAAACTCCAAAAGATGCATTATTTCAGGCATTATTAGCCATTTTTCATGTGTGGTGTAGGAGTAATGTTTAAATAACTGTCATATTGGGCGTTACAGTATACAGTCATATTGAGTAAAAGCTGGTTTTTGTATTTGTCATTCTTTCCAAAATACCCGATTCTGGTAAAAGTCACATAAATTCAATATTACATGCTTTTTTAGACAAATTTCACGTTTAGTTTTGGAGTTATGATTATAAACCTTTCATATTTAATATGACAGTTGCACTGTTATATTGAATAAAAAAACTAGCTTGTGTCTTTGCAAACCTTACAAAACATCATTTTTCTAGTACAAATAACAAAAATACATATCTCTAGGCATTATTAGCCATTTTGCATGTGTTGTTTAAAAGTTATGTTTGAATACATTTTTATTGCTTTTTTCTCATTATCTCAGGATTCTAAGACTATTATAGTAATATTGAATAAAAAACTACTTTTTGCATTTGCAAGATTTAAAAAAGCATATGTTTCGAATAAAACTCCCAAAGATGCATTATTTCAGGCATTATTAGCCATTTTTCATGTGTGGTGTAGGAGTTATGTTTAAATAACTGTCATATTGAGTGTTAGAGTATACAGTCATATTGAGTAAAACCTACATTTTGTATTTGCAAACTATAGAAAAACAACTGTATCTAGTAAAACTAACATGTATTCCTTATCACAGGCATTTTTAGACATTTTGCACGTTTGGATTAGGAGTTATGTTGGAATACATTTTTATTGCTTTGTTCGCATTATCTCAGGAATCTAAGAACATTATAGTCATATTGCGAAAAAAACTACTTTTTGCATTTGCAAGATTTAAAAAAGCATATGCTTCGAGTGAAACCCCCAAAGATGCATTATTTCAGGCATTATTAGCCATTTTTCATGTGTGGTGTAGGAGTTATGTTTAAATAACTGTCCTATTGAGTGTTACAGTATACAGTCATATTGAGTAAAACCTACATTTTGTATTTGCAAACCATAGAAAAACAACTGTATCTAGTAAAACTAACATGTATTCCTTATCACAGGCATTTTTAGACATTTTGCACGTTTGGATTAGGAGTTATGTTGGAATACATTTTTATTGCTTTTTTGCATTATCTCAGGATTCTAAGAACATTATAGTCATATTGAGAAAAAAACTACTTTTTGCATTTGCAAGATTTAAAAAAGCATATGTTTCGAGTAAAACTCCCAAAGATGCATTATTTCAGGCATTATTAGACATTTTGCATGTGTGGTTTAGGAGTTATGTTTAAATAACTGTCATATTGAGTGTTACAGTATACAGTCATATTGAGTAAATCCTCAATTTTGTATTTGCAAACCATAGAAAAACAACTGCATCCGGTAAAACTAACATTTATTCAATATCACAGGCATTTCTAGACATTTTGCACGTTTGAATTAGGAATTATGTTGGAATACATTTTTATTGCTTTTTTCGCATTATCTCAGGATTCTAAGAACATTATAGTCATATTGATTAAAAAACAACTTTTTGCATTTGCAAAATTTAAAAAAGCATATGCTTCCAGTAAATCTCCCAAATATGCATTTTTTCAGGCATTATTAGCCATTTTTTATGTTTTGTGTAGGATTTATGTTTAAATAACTGTTATATTGAGTGTTACAGTATACAGTTATAATGACTAAAACTTCATTTTTGTATCTGCAAACCATAGAAAAACAACTGTATCTAGTAAAACTCACATGTATTCAATATCACAGGCATTTTTAGACATTTTTCACGTTTGGATTAGGAATTATGTTGGAATACATTTTTATTGCTTTTTTCGCATTATCTCAGGATTCTGAGTACATTACTGTCAAATTGAGTAAAACATTATTTTTTGGTTTTTGCAAACCTTGCCAAATGTTTTTTTTTTTTTCAGGAAAACTCTCAAAGATGCATTTCTTCAGGCATTATTAGACATTTTGCATGTGTGGTGTAGGAGTTATGTTTAAATAACTGTCATATTGAGTGTTACAGTATACAGTCACATTGAGTAAAACCTAAATTTTGTATTTGCAAACCATAGAAAAACAACTGTATCTAGTAAAACTAACATTAATTCAATATCACAGGCATTTTAGGACATTTTGCACGTTTGGATTAGGAGTTTTGTTGAATACATTTTTATTGCTTTTTTTGCATTATCTCAGGAATCTAAGAGCATTATAGTCATGTTGAGTAAAAAACAACTTTTTGCATTTGCAAAATTAAAAAAAGCTTATGCTTTGAGTAAAACTCCCAAAGATGCACTATTTCAGGCATTATTGGACATTTTTCATGTGTGGTGTAGGAGTTATGTTTAAATAACTGTCATATTGAGTATTACATTATACAGTCATATTGAGTAAAACCTCATTTTTGTATTTGCAAACCATAAAAAAAACCTATATCTAGTAAAACTCACATTTATTCAATATCACAGGCATTTTTAGACATTTTGAACGTTTGAATTAGGTATTATGTTGGAATACCTTTTAATTGCTTTTTTTGCATTATCTCAGGATTCTAAGTACATTACTGTCAAATTAGTAGAAAAATACTTTTTGTTTTCGCCAACCTTACCAAATGTTTTTAGTTTTCCAGAAAAACTCTCAAAGATACATTTCTTCAGGCATTTTTAGACATGTTGCATTTCTACTTTTGGAGTTATGTTTCAAAAACTGTCATTTTGAGTGTGACCAATATGAGGCCAGGAAAACCTAATTTTTGTATTTGTGAACCTCTCCAAAATACCTGATTCTGTTAAAACTCACATAAATTCAATATTATAGCCTTTTTAGACAAATTTCAAGTTTGGTTTTGGGGTTATGATTATAAACCTTTCATATTTAGTATGACTGTTACACTGTTATATTGAATAAAAAAACTAACTTGTGTCTTTGCAAACCTTACAAAAAAATCATTTTTCTAGTACAACTAACAAAAATAAATATCTCTAGGCATTATTAGCCATTTTGCATGTGTTTTTTAGAAGTTATGTTTGAATACATTTTTTTTTACTTTTTTTGCATTATGTCAGGATTGTAAGCCTTTGTAGTCATATTGAGTAAAAAACGACTTTTTGCATTTGCAATATTTAAAAAAGCATATGTTTCGAGTAAAACTCCCAAAGATGCATTATTTCAGGCATTATTAGCCGTTTTTCATGTGTGGTGTTGGAGTTATGTTTAAATAACTGTCATATTGAGTGTTACAGTATACAGTCATATTGAGTAAAACCTCATTTTTGTTTTTGCAAACTATAAAAAAAACAACTGTGTCTAGTAAAACTCACATGTATTCAATATCACAGGTATTTTTAGACATTTTGCACGTTTGGATTAGGAGTTATGTTTTTATTGCTTTTTTCGCAGTATCTCAGGAATCTAAGAACATTATAGTCATGTTGAGTAAAAGACAACTTTTCGCATTTGCAAAATTTAAAAAAGCTTATGCTTCGAGTAAAACTCCCAAAGATGCATTATTTCAGACATTATTAGCATTTTTTTTATGTGTGGTGTAGGGGTTATGTTTAAATAACTGTCATATTGAGTGTTAAATTATACGGTCATATTGAGTAAAACCTCATTTTTGTATTTGCAAACCATCAAAAAAAACTGTATCTAGTAAAACTCACATGTATTCAATATCACAGGCATTTTTAGACATTTTGAACGTTTGAATTAGGAATTATGTTGGAATACATTTGTATTGCTTTTTTCGCATTATCTCAGGATTCCAAGTACATTACTGTCAAATTAGTAGAAAAATACTTTTTGTTTTCGCCAACCTTACCAAATGTTTTTTTTTTTCCAGAAAAACTCTCAAAGATACATTTCTTCAGGCATTTTTAGACATGTTGCATTTCTACTTTTTCAGAACTACCAAAAATACACATCTCTAGGCATTATCAGCCATTTTGCATGTGGTTTTTAGAAGTTATGTTTGAATACATTTTTATTACTTTTTTCGCATGATGTCAGGATTGTAAGACTTTGTAGTCAATATGAGTAAAAAAGTACTTTTGGCATTTGCAATATTTAAAAAAGGATATGTATCGAGTAAAACTCCCAAAGATGCATTATTTTAGGCATTATTAGTAATGTTTCATGTGTTGTGTAGGATTTATGTTTAAATAACTGTTATATTGAGTGTTACAGTATACAGTCATATTGAGTAAAACCTCATTTTTGTTTTTGCAAACTATAAAAAAAAACAACTGTGTCTAGTAAATCTAACATTTATTCAATATTACAGGTCTTTTTAGACATTTTGCACGTTTGGATTAGGAGTTATGTTGGAATAAATTTTTTTGTTTGTTTTTTTCGCATTATCTCAGGATTCTAAGAACATTATAGACATATTGAGTAAAAAACTACTTTTTGCATTCGCAAGATTTAAAAAGAGCATATGCTTCGAGTAAAACTCCCAAAGATGCATTATTTCAGGCATTATTAGCCATTTTTCATGTGTGGTGTAGGAGTTATGTTTAAATAACTGTCATATTGAGTGTTACAGTTTACAGTCATATTGAGTAAAACCTAGTTTTTGTATTTGTGATTCTTTCCAAAATACCCGATTCTGTTAAAACTCACATAAAATCAATATTACAGGCTTTTTTAGACAAATTTCAAGTTTGGTTTTGGAGTTATGATTATAAACCTTTCATATTTAGTATGATAGTTACACTGTTATATTGAATAAAAAAACTAACTTGTGTCTTTTCTAACCTTACAAAAGATCAATTTTCTAGTACAACTAACAAAAATACACATCTCTAGGCATTATCAGCTGTTTTTCATGCGTCGTTTGGAATTTATGTTTGAATACATTTTTATTGCTTTTTATGCATTATCTCAGGATTCTAAGTACATTACTGTCAAAGTAAAACATTATATTTTGTATTTGCAAACCTTGCCAAATGTTTTTTTTTTCAGGAAAACTCTCAAAGATGCATTTCTTCAGGCATTATTAGACATTTTGCATGTATGGTGTAGGAGTTATGTTTAAATAACTGCCATATTGAGTGTTACAGTATACAGTCAAATTGAGTAAAACCTAAATTTTGTATTTGCAAACCATAGAAAAACAACTGTATCTAGTAAAACTCACACGTATTCAATATCATAGGCATTTTTAGACATTTTGCACGTTTGGATTAGGAGTTATGTTTTTATTGCTTTTTTCGCATTATCTCAGGAATCTAAGAACATTATAATCATGTTGAGTAAAACACTACTTTTCGCATTTGCAAAATTTAAAAAAGCTTATTCTTCGAGTAAAACTCCAAAAGATGCATTATATCAGGCATCATTAGCCATTTTTCATGTGTGGTGTAGGAACTATGTTTAAATAATTGTCATATTGAGTGTTACAGTATACAGTCATATTGACTAAAACCTCATTTTTGTATTTGCAAACCATAGAAAAACAACTGCATCTAGTAAAACTCACACGTATTCAATATCATAGGCATTTTTTGACATTTTGCACGTTTGGATTAGGAATTACGTTTGGATACATTTTTATTGTTTTTTTCGCTTTATCTCCGGATTCTAAGTACATTACTGTCAAATTGAGTAAAAATTTTTATTTAGTTTTCGCAAACCTTGCCAAATGTTTTTTTTTTCAGGCAAACTCCCAAAGATGCATTATTTCAGGCATTATCAGCTTTTTTTTTCCATGTGTGGTGTAGGAGTTATGTTTAAATAACTGTCATATTGAGTGTAACATTATACAGTCATATTGAGTAAAACCTCATTTTTGTATTTGCAAACCATAAAAAAATACTGTATCTAGTAAAACATTTTGAACGTTGGAATACCTTTTAATTGCTTTTTTCGCATTATCTCAGGATTCTAAGTACATTACTGTCAAATTAGTAGAAAAATACTTTTTGTTTTTGCCAACCTTACCAAATGTATTTTTTTTAGAAAAACCCTCAAAGATAATATTTCTTGAGGCATTTTTAGACACGTTGCATCTCTACTTTTGGAGTTATGTTTCAAAAACTGTCATTTTGAGTGTGACCAATATGAGGCCAGGAAAACCAATTTTTTGTATTTGTGAACCTCTCCAAAATACCTGATTCTGTTAAAACTCACATAAATTCAATATTATAGGCTTTTTAGACAAATTTCAAGTTTGGTTTTGGAGTTATGATTATAAACCTTTTATATTTAGTATGACTGTTACACTGTTATATTGAATCAAAAAACTAACTTGTGTCTTTGCAAACCTTACAAAAGATAATTTTTCTAGGACAACTAACAAAAATAAATATCTCTAGGCATTATTAGCCATTTTGCATGTGCTTTTTAGAAGTTATGTTTGAATACATTTTTTTTACTTATGTCAGGATTGTAAGCCTTTGTAGTCATATTGAATAAAAAACTACTTTTTGCATTTGCAATATTTGAAAAAGCATATGTTTCGAGTAAAACTCCCAAAGATGCATTATTTCAGGCATTATTAGCCGTTTTTCATGTGTGGTGTTGGAGTTATGTTTAAATAACTGTCATATTGAGTGTTACAGTATACAGTCATATTGAGTAAAACCTCATTTTTGTTTTTGCAAACAATAAAAAACAACAACTCTCTCTAATAAAACTCACATGTATTCAATATCACAGGCATTTTTAGACATTTTGCACGTTTGGATTAGGAGTTATGTTTTTATTGCTTTTTTCGCATAATCTCAGGAATCTAAGAACATTATAGTCATGTTGAGTAAAAAACTACTTTTTGCTTTTGCAAAATTTAAAAAAGCTAATGCTTCGAGTAAAACTCCAAAAGATGCGTTATTGCAGGCATTATTAGCCATTTTTCATGTGTGGTGTAGGAACTATGTTTAAATAACTGTCATATTGAGTGTTACAGTATACAGTCATATTGACTAAGACCTCATTTTTGTATTTGCAAACCATAGAAAAACAACTGCATCTAGTAAAACTCACACGTATTCAATATAATAGGCATTTTTTGACATTTTGCACGTTTGGATTAGGAATTATGTTTGAATACATTTTTATTGTTTTTTTCGCTTTATCTCGGGATTCTAAGTACATTACTGTCAAATTGAGTAAAAAATTATATTTTGTTTTTGCAAACCTTGCCAAATGTTTTTTTTTTCAGGAAAACTCTCAAAGATGCATTTCTTCAGGCATTATTAGACATTTTGCATGTGTCGTGTAGGAGTTATGTTTAAATAACTGTCAAATTGAGTGTTAAAGTATACAGTAATATTGAGTAAAACCTAAATTTTGTATTTGCAAGCCATAGAACTGTATCTAGTAAAACAAACATTAATTCAATATCACAGACATTTTTAGACATTTTGCACGTTTGGATTAGGAATTATGATGGAATACATTTACATTTTTTGTTTTCGCTTTATCTCAGGATTCTAAGTACATTACTTTCAAATTGAGTAAAAAACTATTTTGTGCATTTGCAATATTTAAATAAGCATATGTTTCGAGTAAAACTCCCAAAGATGCATTATTTCAGGCATTATTAGCCATTTTGCATGTGTAGTGTAGGAGTAATGTTTAAATAACTGTCATATTTAGTGTTACAGTATACAGTCATATTGAGTAAAACCTAAATTTTGTATTTGCAAACCATAAAAAAACAACTGTAACTAGTAAAACTAACAATTATTCAATATCACAGGCATTTCTAGACATTTTGCACTATTGGATTAGGAATTATGTTGGAATACATTTTTTTTTGCTTTTTTCGCATTATCTCAGGATTCTAAGAACATTATAATCATGTTGAGTAAAAAACTACTTTTTGCATTTGCAAAATTTAAAAAAGCATTTGCTTCCAGTAAAACTCCCAAAGATGCATTATTTCAGGCACTATTAGCCATTTTTCATGTGTTGTGTAGGATTTATGTTTAAATAACTGATATATTGAGTGTTACAGTATACAGTCATATTGACTAAAACCTCATTTTTGTATTTGCAAACCATAGAAAAACAACTGTATCTAGTAAAACTCACATGTATTCAATATCATTGGCATTTTTAGACATTTTGCACGTTTGGATTAAGAATTATGTTGGAATACATTTTTATTGTTTTTTTTTCGCTTTATCTCAGGATTCTAAGAACATTGTCAAATTGAGTAAAAAATTATATTTTGTTTTTTCAGGAAAACTCTCAAAGATGCATTTTTTCAGGCATTATTAGACATTGTGCATGCATATTTTGGAGTTTTGTTTCAAAAACCGTCATTTTGAGTGTGACCAATATGAGGCCCGTACAATTGACCACTAAATGGTAACACCCCAATAAGTTTTTCAACTTGTTTAAGTCGGGGTCCACGCTAATCAATTCATGGTTAAAAAAAAGTGATTTCCTTCACCGAGCATCAAACCCGGATCGCAACGGTGAGCGCATTGAATCCTAACCACTAGACTGTACCATCAAGTACAGCCAGGAACAACACTTTACGTTACTAACCAATATAAATAAACCATTTATATATACACGTCAGTAGGCTAAATGAAACTCTTCAACATAACATTTCACTATGTATATATATTTCCCAATGGTTCAACCGCCACCTGCCCGAATCTATTTAAAATATATTTTTTCGTCAATTCACCCGCCCGACCTGCTGTTTATCCGCGGACTCCACGGTTGTGACCGTAAACCGTGCATCTCTACTAGATACAGTTGTTTTTTTATTGTTTGCAAATACAAAGATTTGGTTTTACTCAATATGACTGTATACAATATGACAGTTATTTTTACATAACTCTTACACCACACATGAAAAATGGCTAATAATGCCTGAAAAAATGCACCTTTGGGAGTTTTACTCGAAACATATGCTTTTTTAAATCTTGCAAATGCAAAAAGTAGTTTTTTACTCAATATGACGATAATGTTCTTAGAATCTTGAGATAATGTGACAAAAGCAATAAAATGTTTTCAAACATCCCTTCTAAACAACAAATGCAAAATGACTAATAATGCCTGGAGATATGTATCTTTGTTAGCGGTACTAGAAAATAACATTTTGTAAAAAGTATCTTTTTACTCAATTTGACAAGAATGTACATACAATTCTGAGATATTGCAAAAAAAAAAGCAATACAAATGTATTCCATCATAATTCCTAATCCAAACGTGCAAAATGTCTAAAAATGCCTGTGATATTGAATCCATTTGAGTTTTACTAGACACAGTTGTTTTTTTATGGTTCGCAAATACAAACATTTGGTTTTACTCAATACACGGGCAAAATGTCTAATAATGCCTGAAGAAATGTATCATTTTGAGTTTTACTGGAAAAAAAAACATATGGTAAGGTTTGAAAAAACAAAAAGTAATTTTTTACCCAATTTCACAGTAAAGTACTGAGAATCCTGAGCTAATGCGAAAAAAGCAATGAAAAGTCCTCCAACATAATTCCTAATCCAAACGTGCAAAATGTCTAAAAATGCCTGCGATATTGAATCCATGTGAGTTTTACTAGATGCAGTTGTTTTTTTATGGTATGCAAATACAAACATTTGGTTTTACTCAATATGACTGTATACTGTAACACTCAATACGACAGTTATTTAAACATAATTCCTACACCACACATGAACAATGGCTAATAATGCCTGAAGGAATGCGTCTTTGGGAGTTTTGCTGGAAACATATGCTTTTGTAAATCTTGCAAATGCAACAACTAGTTTTTTACTCAATATGACAATAATTTTTTTAGAATCCTGAGATAATGCTAAAAAAGGAATACAAATGTATTCAAACATAACTTCTAAACAACACATGCAAAATGGCTAATAATTCCTACACTTTAAAAAAAAAATCATATTTTATGGTTAATTTACTTTAAATTTCTACTGTAATTTTTTTTTTTTTAAATAGGTTATAAAACTGAAGAATTGAAGACATTATCGGTAAATAAACAAATTGTCTGTTATTTTAAGTAATATGCCAGTAGTGACAAACTATGTATATTACTATTTTTTATTACAGAAAAATACCAAATCAATAATACATATCATTTTCTGTTTTCTCAAATTACTTTCAAATTCATGTAAAATTACAGTAATTAACTTCCATTTAACATGTACTTGTTATATAAAAGTCCATGTCCATATTAACAATCTACCAGTTTTGTATGTAATTTAAAGGAATATCTTATTTTTTTTAATATGTATGTGTATTTTTGTTGAAAAATATTTGTAGCCTGTCATATAAAGGTTTATGCTTGTACAGACAATTTAAGATTTTTCTCTGTAATATGACACACGTTGGTGAGTGCAAGACATACTTGATCTACAGCCAACAGCCACACAGGTCACACTGACGGTGGCCATACAAATATATTTAACACTGTTACAAATATGCGCCACACCGTGAACCCACATCAAACAAGAATGACAAACACATTTCACGAGAACATCTTCACCGTAACACAAAATAAACACAAAACAAATACAAAAGAACAAATACCCAGAATGCCAAGCAGCGCTACTCTTCCGGGCTACACCCCCGCAACCACCAAACCCCGCCCACCTCAACCGACACATGGAAAGGGCGGTGATGTGGTGGGGTGTTGGCGGGGGTGTAGCCCGGGAGAGTAGCGCTGCATGTAATTCTGGGTATTTGTTCTTTTGTGTTTATTTTGTGTTACGGTGAAGATGTTCTCCCAAAATGTGTTTGTCATTCATTGTGTGATGTGGGTTCACATTGTTTCGCATATTTGTAACAATGTTAAAAATGTTTGTACAGCCACCGTCAGTGTGATCTATATGGCTGTTGATCAAGTACGTCTTGTGGTCAACATTGTATGACCAATGAACCCTTGTACAACGTGCGTGCATCTACTTTTGGCAGGCTGTTAGTTTGCTGAATTAGTGAGCATAAAGCAACATTGTCAAGGAAGTTGAAGGCAATGTTGTCACAGGCATCACCTTAAAATGATTGTCACACTGATAAATAAACAATACTTTGCGAGAGACACAAGAAGTCTCTTTATATTTTGGGAGGATTGGCAAGCATGTTGCTAAGTCTAGATTGCCATTCAAAGAAGGTGAATCCACTTTTCATGTAGTTTCAGCATCCGGTGGACCCTAGTTAAATTGAGTTAGAAACCCCGGATCTTAACAACTCAGAAAAAGTCTTTGAAATAATAGCATTTTTCTGTGGTACTGCCAGCATTGTCACATCATTAAAGTTGGTTGATCGTATTAATTTGGAAAAACCCTGTGGAATAAAAGTATTTTTCTGCAAAACTATTTGCATCGTTACTTTATTAAGGGTGGTTGAATTTAATAATTTGGTAAAAGTCTGTAAAATTACGATATTTTTCCGCAAAACGTTTCATGAAAATTTCTGTAAGTATGTTTTTGATTATTATTTGGTTTACAATGTTTTACTTAAATTTTATAGTTTCGTTTGGCAGCCGTATCTGCCAGTAGATGACAGTTTTTTTTACAGATTTTTTTTACAGTGTAGAGACATTTATCTTTTTCAGTTTTACTAGAAAAAATATATTTTTTAAGGTTCTCAAACACACAAGGTACACTGTAAAAAAAAATTATGTAAAAAAAAACTGTAATATACTGGCAGCTACGTCTACCAAATGAAAACCATAAAATTAAAGTAAAACACTGTATACCAAATAATAAACTAAAACATATTTACAGAAATGTTCATTAAACGTTTTGCGGAAAAGTATAAACACATTTCAGATTTTTACTAAATTGTTAAGATCAACCACCTTTAATAAAGTGACGATGCAAACAGCTCTGCAGAAAAATACCTTTTTTCTACAGAGTTTTTCCAATTAGTTACGATCAACCAACTTTAATGGAGTGACAATGCTGGCAGTTCCACAGAAAAATACCATTGTTTTACAGATTTTTTCTGAATTATTAGGTTCAGGGGTCTCAAACTCAGTGTACAGGGGGGCTACAGTGTGTAGAAACTACGTGAAGAGTGGATTAGCCTTCTTTGAATGGCTATACCGACCTGGCAACATACTTGAGATAAAAGGAAAAAAACAATAAAAATGTATTCCAACATAATTCCTAATCAAAACTTGCAAAATGTCTAAAAATGCCTATGATATTGAATACATGTGAGTTTTACTAGATACAGTTGTTTTTCTATGGTTTGCAAATACAAAATTGAGGTTTTACTCAATATGACTGAATACTGTAACACTCAATATGACAGTTATTTAAACATAACTCCTACACCACACATGAAAAATGGCTAATAATGCCTGAAATAATGGGAGTTTTACTCGAAACATATGCTTTTTTAAATCTTGCAAATGCAAAAAGTAGTTTTTTATTCAATATAACTATAATAGTCTTAGAATCCTGAGATAATGCGAAAAAAGCAATAAAAATGTATTCCAACATAACTTCTAAACAACAGGTGCAAAATGGCTAATAATGCCTAGAGATATGTATTTTTGTTAGTTGTGCTAGAAAAATGATCTTTTGTAAGGTTTGCAAAGACACAAGTTTGTTTTTTTATTCAATATAACAGTGTAACCGTCATACTAATATGAAAGGTTTATAATCATAACTCCAAAACTAAACGTGAAATTTGTCTAAAAAAGCATGTAATATTGAATTTATGTGAGTTTTACCAGAATCGGGTATTTTGGAAAGAATCACAAATACAAAAACTAGGTTTTACTCAATATGACTGTATACTGTAACGCCCAATATGACAGTATACAGTCATATTGAGTAAAACCTCATTTTTGTTTTTGCAAACTATAAAAAAAAAAAACTGTATCTAGTAAAACTAACATTTATTTAATATTAGAGGCATTTTTAGACATTTTACACGTTTGGATTAGGAGTTATGTTTGAATACCTTTTTTTTTTCTTCGCATTATCTCAGGATTCTAAGAACATTATAGTCATATTGAGTAAAAAACTACTTTTTGCATTTGCAAGATTTAAAAAAGCATATGCTTCGAGTAAAACTCCCAAAGATCCATTATTTCAGGCATTATTAGCCATTTTTCATGTGTGGTGTAGGAGTTATGTTTAAATAACTGTCATATTGAGTGTTACAGTATACAGTCATATTGAGTAAAACCTAGTTTTTGTATTTCTGATTCTTTCCAAAATACCCGATTCTGTTAAAACTCGCATAAATTCAATATTACAGGCTTTTTTAGACAAATTTCAAGTTTGGTTTTGGAGTTATGATTATAAACCTTTCATATTTAGTATGATAGTTACACTGTTATATTGAATAAAAAAAACTAACTTGTGTCTTTGTTAACCTTACAAAAGATCAATTTTCTAGTACAACTAACAAAAATACACATCTCTAGGCATTATCAGCCATTTTTCATGCGTTGTTTGGAAGTTATGTTTGAATACTTTTTTATTGCTTTTTTTGCATTATCTCAGGATTCTAAGTACATTACCTTCAAATTGAGTAAAAAATTATATTTTGTTTTTGCAAACCTTGCCAAATGTTTTTTTTTTTTCAGGAAAACTCTCAAAGATGCATTTCCTCAGGCATTATTTGACATTTTGCACATTTGGATTGGGAGTTATGTTGGAATACATTTTTATTGCTTTTTTCGCATTATCTCAGGAATCTAAGAACATTAATTGTTACGTTTGCGCGGCATCGTGGATGCGCGGGGAGTGTCGCCTCTCGATGCGCAGGATCACAGCAGGCAGGAATGAAGGTATGAACAGCCTTTTAATATGAAGTTACAAAAGAACACTGGTACAAAAGAGCAAATCAAAGGCGTGTCTGAGCACAGAAAACTAAATGCTAATATACACAGAAGACAGAGTTCGAAGTCCATAAAGCGCGAGCCAAGCGCGCGGAGGCAAGCTACATTTAGCAAGCAGAAAAATAATCAGAGACCACTCACGTAACGGTTGCAGGTGCAAACAAACTGGCGAGAGCGAACTAGGTAGCAGAGGGGCTTAAATACAGAAAACATAATTACAAACCGGTGTGTGAATGAGCCATGCAGGAGGAGCAAATAAGTTGTCATGGTGATGAATGTAAATAAGGAAGTGCGCTAACAAACGGGATCGGTAGCGTCCAAAACATGATCAAAACCTAGTAGGACAATACAAGAAAGACAAACATGCTAGAGATGTGTGATCCGGAAGCCGGATCACAACATTACCCCCCCCTTAAGGGGCAGATCCCAGATGCCCCCAAAAAACTGCAATAAAGAGAACCCCCTCCCAAAACCAGAAAGTTCACAAACGAAGGGAGGGCGGAGGGAGTCCACGGTGGAGGGTCGCCAGATCGCATGTCCCCGAATCCACCGAGGACACATCATGTGGCGGCGGCGGGTGGAACGCTGCTGCCGAAAAAGTTTTGGCGGGCGACCTCGAAAAGGCCACATTAGTGGCCGCCTCGCAGGATGAGGTGCCCGGCGAGGCGGACGACCCGGGCACGGCCACATCCGTGGCCGACATGGAGGAGGGAGTATCTGGCGAGGAGGATGACCTCGCAGAGGCCACGCCCGTGGTCGACGTGGTGGACGACGCCTCAGCACCGAAAACCCAGCAGGCTTGGAAGCAGCAGACGAGGGTGCGGGGACTGCAGCCGAAGAAGGCGTCGGAGGCGGCCTTGGAGCCGCAGGAGTCGTCGGAGGCGGCCTGGGAGCCGCAGGAGTCGTCGGAGGCGGCCTGGGAGCCGCAGGAGTCGTCGGAGGCGGCCTGGGAGCCGCAGGAGTCGTCGGAGGCGGCCTGGGAGCCGCAGGAGTCGTCGGAGGCGGCCTGGGAGCCGCAGGAGTCGTCGGTGGTGCTGGTGTGGGCTCCAGCCCCGTCGTCGACGCTGGTGTGGGCTCCAGCCCCGTCGTCGACGCTGGTGTGGGCTCCAGCCCCGCCGTCGGCGCTGGTGTGGGCTCCAGCCCCGTCGTCGGCGCTGGTGTGGGCTCCAGCCCCGTCGTCGGCGCTGGTGTGGGCTCCAGCCCCGTCGTCGGCGCTGGTGTGGGCTCCAGCCCCGTCGTCGGCGCTGGTGTGGGCTCCAGCCCCGTCGTCGGCGCTGGTGTGGGCTCCAGCCCCGTCGTCGGCGCTGGTGTGGGCTCCAGCCCCGTCGTCGGCGGTGCTTGGCGGCGCGGAGCTGGCACCGGTGCTTGGCGGCACGGAGCTGGCTCCGGTACCTGTCGTGGTGCTGGTACCGGAGTGGGCTCCAGCTTAGGAACTGGTGCTGGAGTGGGCTCCAGCCTTGGAGTTTGTGCTGGCGTGAGAACCAGTTTAGAGTCTGAAACTGGCGTGAGAACAAGGCTAGAAACATTTTCTGGTGTGAAAACCAGGTCAGAGTCATGTGCTGGTGTGAGAACCAGACTGGGAGCAGGTGTCGGCTTCAGCCGAGGAGCAGGTGTCGGCTTCAGCCGAGGAGCAGGTGTCGGCTTCAGCCGAGGAGCAGGTATCGGCTTCAGCCGAGGAGCAGGTGTCGGCTTCAGCCGAGGAGCAGGCACAGGGGTCTGCCGAGGAGAACTAGAGGACTGGCTGTGAGCAGGACTAGGACTATGATGAGTGATAAGACAAACACTAGGACTCGGGCAAGGACTTGAGAGAGGACCAGGACTTACAATCACACTAGTGCTTTGAGAAGGGCTTGGGCAACGACCAGGACTTACAGTCATACCAGGGCTTGGGCAAGAACTAGGACAAACGGTCAAACTAGGGCTTGGGCAAGGACTGGGACTAACAATCAAACTGGTGCTCGGGCAAGGACTAGGACAAAGACTAGGACTTACAGTAACACTGGGGCTCGGACAAGAACTTGGGTAAGGACTAGGGTTCGGACTAAGACCACGAGGGGAATCAGTACTAATATTACAAAGGCAAGAAACAAGACTCGGGACCGGACTCGAAACAGGACTCGGACTACGGATCAGTCTACGAGTGGAACTAGGACTACGACGACTACGAGAAAGACTAGGACTACAACTAGAATCAGAACGGAAACTCGGACCAGGACTTGGACTACGACTCAGTCTACAAGTCGGTCTACGAGTAGGACTAGAGCATGGGCTACGAAGAAGGCTGGGACTCGAACTCTGAGAGAGACTGTGACTAAAACTAGAACTAGGGCACGGACGGAACACAGGTGGAGGAGGTCTAAGAGGGCGTGACTTGAGCGGGGAGAACACCGGTGGAGGAGGTCTAGGAGGCCGTAGTGGCTTAACAGGTTTAACAGGGGTGAACACCGGTGGTGGAGGTCTAGGAGGCTTAGTAGTAATACTGGCCCTCCCCTCAAGACCCGGATTCCAGACGGGGCCCAGTTGGACAGAGGCTGACCGTAAGGGCGGGCGGTGGGAGGTTTGGAGGAGGGCAGGCTCCTCCCCTCTAAAATGTTCAAAATCCTCACTAAATGAGGTGGAAAAAGGCACGGATTCAGGCGGAGAACGAGACTTGAGAGGGGGGGAAGCGGGTATGGGGGGTGAAGACTGACTAGAGTCATAGTAGTGGCGGAAAATGTCCTGGTAATAATTAATTATATTATTAAAGTCATTGTTGGGGGTGTGACTGGGCTTGGATGTGCTACAATTATCCTTGAAAATTATCTTATATAAAATTAGGTCCTTGGGTGGAATGGGAGAAAGTTCATCTTCAAAAAACTCCTCGTCACTAAGGTCAAAAAAATGTGCAGAGGAATCCACTAAGGTGTTAACGGTGACGTCATAGGGGGGCGTGAACGGAGTGACGTCACTGTGAGTGACAGGGAAGGCGGAAGATGGTGGGATGCTAATGGGAATAGCAACATGGTGACTGGGAACGGGAGAAGTGAACAAAGTACCAACCCGTAGAGAAGAGTCCTGGGTTGGAGCGGAGGAGTACTTGGTCGGGTATGCTGCTTGTCGGGAACGGTGTCCTGGAGGATCCAGCGCGAGGTGACGCGTTTCTGCTCGCCAGTTTCTGTTACGTTTGCGCGGCATCGTGGATGCGCGGGGAGTGTCGCCTCTCGATGCGCAGGATCACAGCAGGCAGGAATGAAGGTATGAACAGCCTTTTAATATGAAGTTACAAAAGAACACTGGTACAAAAGAGCAAATCAAAGGCGTGTCTGAGCACAGAAAACTAAATGCTAATATACACAGAAGACAGAGTTCGAAGTCCATAAAGCGCGAGCCAAGCGCGCGGAGGCAAGCTACATTTAGCAAGCAGAAAAATAATCAGAGACCACTCACGTAACGGTTGCAGGTGCAAACAAACTGGCGAGAGCGAACTAGGTAGCAGAGGGGCTTAAATACAGAAAACATAATTACAAACCGGTGTGTGAATGAGCCATGCAGGAGGAGCAAATAAGTTGTCATGGTGATGAATGTAAATAAGGAAGTGCGCTAACAAACGGGATCGGTAGCGTCCAAAACATGATCAAAACCTAGTAGGACAATACAAGAAAGACAAACATGCTAGAGATGTGTGATCCGGAAGCCGGATCACAACATTAATGTCATGTTGAGTAACAAAACAACTTTTTGCATTTGCAAAATTTAAAAAATGTATGCTTTGAGTAAAACTCCCAAAGATGCATTATTTCAGGCATTATTAGACATTTTTCATGTGTGGTGTAGGAGTTATGTTTAAATAACTGTCATATTGAGTGTTACACTATACAGTCATATTGAGTAAAACCTCGTTTTTGTATTTGCAAACAATAAAAAAAACCTGTATCTAGTAAAACTCACATTTATTCAATATCACAGGTATTTTTAGACATTTTGAACGTTTGAATTAGGAATTTTGTTGGAATACCTTTTAATTGCTTTTTTCACATTATCTCAGGATTCTATGTACATTACTGTCAAATTAGTAGAAAAATACTTTTTGTTTTCGCCAACCTCACCAAAAGTTTTTTTTCCAGAAAAACTCTCAAAGATACATTTCTTCCGGCATTTTTAGACATGTTGCATTTCTACTTTTGGAGTTATGTTTCAAAAACTGTCATTTTGGCGTGGCGCAGTGGGGAGAGTGGCCTTGCGCAACCCGAGCGTCCCTGGTTTAAACATAACTCCAACACCGCACATGAAAAATGGCTAATAATGCCTGAAATAATGCATCTTTGGGAGTTTTACTAGAAACATATCCTTTTTTAAATATTGCAAATGCCAAAAGTAGTTTTTTACTCAATATGACTACAAAGTCTTACAATCCTGACATATGCGAAAAAAGTAATAAAAATGTATTCAAACTTAACTTCTAAAAAACACATGCAAAATGGCTGATAATGCCTAGAGATATGTATTTTTGTTAGTTGTACTAGAAAAATGGTCCTTTGTAAGGTTTGCAAAGACACACGTTTGTTTTTTTATTCAAGATAACAGTGTAACTGTCATACTAAATATGAAAGGTTTATAATCATAACTCCAAAACCAAACTTGAAATTTGTCTAAAAAATCCTGTAATATTGAATTTATGTGAGTTTTAACAGAATCAGGTATTTTGGAGAGGTTCACAAATACAAAAATTATGTTTTCCTGGCCTCATATTGGTCACACTCAAAATGACAATTTTTGAAACATTACTCCAAAAGTAGAAATGCAACATGTCTAATAATGCCTGAAGAAATGTATCTTTGAGAGTTTTTCTGTAAAAAAAACATTTGGTAAGGTTGGCGAAAAAAAAAAGTATTTTTCTACTAATTTGACAGTAATGTACTTAGAATCCTGAGATAATGCAAAAAAAGCAATACAAATGTATTCCAACATAATTCCTAATTCAAACGTTCAAAATGTCTAAAAATGCCTGTGATAATGAATACATGTGAGTTTTAGTAGAAACAGTTTTTTTGATTGTTTGCAAATACAAAAATGAGGTTTTACTCAATATGACTGTATAATTTAACACTCAATATGACAGTTATTTAAACATAACTCCTACACCACACATGAAAAAATGCAAATAATGTCTGAAATAATGCATCTTTGGGAGTTTTACTCGAAGCATACGTTTTTTTAAATTTTGCAAATGCAAAAAGTTGTTTTTTACTCAACATGACTATAATGTTCTTAGATTCCTGAGATACTGCGAAAAAAGCAATAAAAACATAACTCCTAATCCAAACGTGCAAAATGTCTAAAAATGCCTGTTATATTAAATACATGTGAGTTTTACTAGACACAGTTGTTTTTTTTATAGTTTGCAAAAACAAAAATGAGGTTTTACTCAATATGACTGTATACTGTAACACTCAATATGACAGTTATTTAAACATAAATCCAACACCACACATGAAAAACGGATAATAATTTCTAAAATAATGCATCTTTGGGAGTTTTACTCGAAACATATGCTTTTTTAAATATTGCAAATGCAAAAAGTAGTTTTTTACTCAATATGACTACATAGACTTACAATCCTGACATAATGCAAAATAAGTTAAAAAAAATGTATTCAAACATAACTTCTAAAAAAACACATGCAAAATGGCTAATAATGCCTAGAGATATGTATTTGTGTTAGTTGTACTAGAAAAATGATCTTTTGTAAGGTTTGCAAAGACACAAGTTAGTTTTTTGATTCAATATAACAGTGTAACAGTCATACTAAATATGAAAGGTTTATAATCATAACTCCAAAACCAAACTTGAAATTTGTCTAAAAAGCCTATAATATTGAATTTATGTGAGTTTTAACAGAATCAGGTATTTTGGAGAGGTTCACAATACAAAAATGAGGTTTTCCTGGTCTCATATTGGTCACACTCAAAATAAATAAATAAATGATAAATGGGTTGTACTTGTATAGCGCTTTTCTACCTTCAAGGTACTCTTAGCGCTTTGACACTACTTCCACATTTACCCATTCACACACTCATTCACACACTGATGGAGGGAGCTGCCATGCAAGGCGCTAACCAGCACCCATCAGGAGCAAGGGTGGAGTGTCTTGCTCAGGACACAATGGACGTGACGAGGTTGGTACTAGGTGGGATTTGAACAAGGGACCCTCGGGTTGCGCAAGGCCACTCTCCCCACTGCGCCACGCCAAAATGACAGTTTTTGAAACATAACTCCAAAAGCAGAAATGCAACATGTCTAAAAATGCCTGAAGAAATGTATCTTTGAGAGTTTTTCTGGAAAAAAATACTTTTGGTAAGGTTGGCGAAAACAAAAAGTATTTTTCTACTAATTTGACAGTAATGTACTTAGAATCCTGAGATAATGCGAAAAAAGCAATTAAAAGGTATTCCAACATAATTCCTAATTCAAACGTTCAAAATGTCTAAAAATACCTGTGATATTGAATAAATGTGAGTTTTACTAGATACAGGTTTTTTTATGGTTTGCAAATACAAAAATGAGGTTTTACTCAATATGACTGTATAATGTAACACTCAATATGACAGTTATTTAAACATAACTCCTACACCACACATGAAAAATGTCTAATAATGCCTGAAATAATGCATCTTTGGGAGTTTTACTCAAAGCATAAGCTTTTTTAAATTTTGCTAATGCAAAAAGTAGTTTTTTACTCAACATGACATTAATGTTCTTAGATTCCTGAGAAAATGCGAAAAAAGCAATAAAAATGTGTTCCAACATAACTTCTAAACAACACATGAAAAATGGCTAATAATGCGTAGAGATGTGTAATTGTGTTAGTTGCACTAGAAAAATGATCTTTTGTAAGGTTAGCAAAGACAAAAGTTGTTTTTTTATGCAATATAACAGTGTAACTGTCATATTCAATAAGAAAGGTTTATAATCATAACCCCAAAACCAAACTTGAAATTTGTCTAAAAAAGCCTGTAATATTGAATTTATGTGAGTTTTACCAGAAACTGGTATTTTGGAAAGAATCACAAATACAAACATTGGGTTTTACTGGCCTCATATTGGTCACACTCAAAATGACAGTTTTTGAAACAAAAATCCAAAAATATGCATGCAAAATGTCTAATAATGCCTGAAAAAATGCATCTTTGAGAGTTTTCCTGAAAAAAAAAAACATTTGGCAAGGTTTGCAAAAACAAAATCTAATTTTTCACTCAATTTGACAGTAATGTACTTAGAATCCTGAGATAAAGCAAAAAAAACAATAAAAATTTATCCCAACATAATTCCTAATCCAAAGGTGCAAAATGTCTAAAAATGCCTATGATATTGAATACATGTGAGTTTTACTAGATACAGTTGTTTTTCTATGGTTTGAGATATCCTGAGATAATGCGAAGAAAGCAATAAAAATGTATTCCGACATAACTTCTAAACAACACATGCAAAATGGCTAATAATGCCTAGAGATATGTATTTTTGTTAGTTGTACTAGAAAAATTATCTTTTGTAAGGTTTGCAAAGACACAAGTTAGTTTTTTTTATTGTATATAACAGTGTAACTGTCATACTAAATATGAAAGGTTTATAATCATAACTCCAAAATCAAACCTGAAATGTGTCTAAAAAAGCCTGTATTATTGAATTTATGTGAGTTTTAACAGAATCACATATTTTGGAGAGGTTCACAAATACAACAATTATGTTTTCCTGGCCTCATATTGGTCACACTCAAAATGACAGTTTTTGAAACATAACTCCAAAAGTAGAAATGCAAAATGTCTAATAATGCCTGAAGAAATGTATCTTTGAGAGTTTTTCTGGAAAAAAAAACATTTGGTAAGGTTGGCGAAAACAAAAAGTATTTTTCTACTGATTTGACAGTACTTAGAATCCTGAGATAATGCGAAAAAAGTTATACAAACGTATTCCAACATAATTCCTAATTCAATTGTTCAAAATGTCTAAAAATGCCTGTGATATTGAATACATGTGAGTTTTACTATATACCGTTTTTTTTTTGATGGTTTGCAAATACAAAAACGAGGTTTTACTCAATATGACTGTATAATTTAACACTCAATGTGACAGTTATTTAAACATAACTCCTACACCACACATGCAAAATGTCTAGTACTGCCTGAAGAAATGCATCTTTGAGTATTTTGCTGGGAAAAAAAACATTTGGCAAGGTTTGCAAGAAAAAAATATAATGTTTTACTCAATTTGAAGGTAATGTACTTAGAATCCTGAGATAATGCGAAAAAAGCAATACAAACGTATTCAAACATAACTTCTAAACAACACATGAAAAATGTCTGATAATGCCTACAGATGTGTATTTTTGTCAGTTGTACTAGAAAAATGATCTTTTGTAAGGTTAGCAAAGACACAAGTTACTTTTTTCATTCAATATAACAGTGTAACTGTCATACTAAATATGTGAAGTGAAATATATTTATATAGCGCTTTTCTCTAGTGACTCAAAGCTTTTTACATAGTGAAACCAATATATAAGTTACATTTAAACCAGTGTGGGTGGCACTGGGAGCAGGTGGGTAAAGTGTCTTGCCCAAGGACACAACGACAGTGACTAGGATGGCGGAAGCGGGAATCGAACTTGCAACCCTCAAGTTGCTGGCACGGGAACTCTACCAACCGAGCTATACCGGTTTATAATCATAACTCCAAAACCAAACTTGAAATTTGTCTAAAAAAGCCTGTAATATTGAATGTATGTGAGTTTTACCAGAATCGGGTATTTTGGAAAGAATCACAAATACAAAAACTAAGTTTTACTCAATATGACTGTATACTGTAAAACTCAATATGACAGTTATTTAAACATAACTCCTACACCACACATGAAAGATGGCTAATAATGCCTGAAATAATGCAACTTTGGGAGTTTTACTCGAAGTATATGCTTTTTTAAATCTTGCAAATGAAAAAAATTGTTTTTTACTCATTATGACTATAATGTTCTTCAAATCCTGAGATAATGCGAAAAAAGCAATAAAAATGTATTCCAACATAACTCCCAATCCAAATGTGCAAAATGTCTAAAAATGCCTGTGATATTGAATTAATGTTAGTTTTACTAGATACAGTTGTTTTTCTATGGTTTGCAAATACAAAATTTAGGTTTTACTCAATGTGACTGTATACTGTAACACTCAATATGACAGTTATTTAAACATAACTCCTACACCACACATGCAAAATGTCTAATAATGCCTGAAGAAATGCATCTTTGAGAGTTTTCCTGAAAAAAAAAAAACATTTGGCAAGGTTTGCAAAAACCAAAAAATAATGTTTTACTCAATTTGACAGTAATGTACTTAGAATCCGGAGATAATGCGAAAAAAGCAATAAAATTGTATTCAAACATAACTTCCAAACAACGCATGAAAAATGGCTGATAATGCCTAGACATGTGTATTTTTGTTAGTTGTACTAGAAAATGTGTCTTTTTAAGGTTAGCAAAGACACAAGTTAGTTTTTTTATTCAATATAACAGTGTAACTATCATACTAAATATTAAAGTTTTATAATCATAACTCCAAAACCAAACTTGAAATTTGTCTTAAAAAGCCTGTAATATTGAATTTATGTGAGTTTTAACAGAATCAGGTATTTTGGAGAGGTTCACAAATACAAAAATTAGGTTTTCCTGGCCTCATATTGGTCACACTCAAAATGACAGTTTTTGAAACAAAAATCCAAAAATATGCATGCAAAATGTCTAATAATGCCTGAAAAAAGGCATCTTTGAGAGTTTTCCTGAAAAAAAAAAACATTTGACAAGGTTTGCAAAAAACAAAATATATTTTTTTACTCAATTTGACAGTAATGTACTTAGAATCCTGAGATAAGGCGAAAAAAACAATAAAAATGTATTCCAACATAATTCCTAATCCAAACGTGAAAAATGTCTAAAAATGCCTGTGATATTGAATACATGTGAGTTTTACTAGATACAGTTGTTTTTCTATGGTTTGCAAATACAAAAATGAAGTTTTAGTCATTATGACTGTATACTGTAACACTCAATATAACAGTTATTTAAACATAAATCCTACACAAAACATAAATAATGGCTAATAATGCCTGAAAAAATGCATCTTTGGGAGTTTTACTGGAAGCATATGCTTTTTTAAATTTTGCAAATGCAAAAAGTTGTTTTTTAATCAATATGACTATAATGTTCTTAGAATCCTGAGATAATGCGAAAAAAGCAATAAAAATGTATTCCAACATAATACCTAATTCAAACGTGCAAAATGTCTAGAAATGCCTTCGATATTGAATAAATGTTAGTTTTACTAGATGCAGTTGTTTTTCTATGGTTTGCAAATACAAAATTGAGGATTTACTCAATATGACTGTATACTGTAACACTCAATATGACAGTTATTTAAACATAACTCCTAAACCACACATGTAAAATGTCTAATAATGCCTGAAATAATGCATCTTTGGGAGTTTTACTCGAAACATATGCTTTTTAAAATTTGGCAAATGCAAAAAGTAGTTTTTTACTCAATATGACTATAATGTTCTTAGAATCCTGAGATAATGCGAAAAAAGCAATAAAAATGTATTCCAACCTAACTTCTAATCCAAACCTGCAAAATGTCTAAAAATGTCTGTGATAAGTAATACATGTTAGTTTTACTAGATACAGTTGTTTTTCTATAGTTTGCAAATACAAAATGTATGTTTTACTCAATATGACTGTATACTGTAACACTCAATATGACAGTTATTTAAACATAACTCCTACACCACACATGAAAAATGGCTAATAATGCCTGACATAATGCATCTTTGGGAGTTTTATTCGAAACATATGCTTTTTTAAATCTTGCAAATGCAAAAAGTAGGTTTTATTCAATATTACTATAATAGTCTTAGAATCCTGAGATAATGAGAAAAAAGCAATAAAAATGTATTCAAACATAACTTTTAATGAACACATGCAAAATGGCTAATAATGCCTAGAGATATGTATTTTTGTTAGTTGTACTAGAAAAATGATCTTTTGTAAGGTTTGCAAAGACACAAGTTAGTTTTTTTATTCAATATAACAGTGTAACTGTCATATTAAATATGAAAGGTTTATAATCATAACTCCAAAACTAAACGTGAAATTTGTCTAAAAAAGCATGTAATATTGAATTTATGTGACTTTTACCAGAATCGGGTATTTTGGAAAGAATCACAAATACAAAAACCAGGTTTTACTCAATATGACTGTATACTGTAACGCCCAATATGACAGTTATTTAAACATAACTCCTACACCACACATGAAAAATGGCTAATAATGCCTGAAATAATGCATCTTTGGGAGTTTTACTCGAAACATATGCTTTTTTAAATCTTGCAAATGCAAAAAGTAGTTTTTATTCAATATGACTATAATATTCTTAGAATCCTGAGATAATGCGAAAAAAGCAATAAAAATGTATTCCAACATAACTCCCAATCCAAATGTGCAAAATGTCTAAAAATGCCTGTGATATTGAATTAATGTTAGTTTTACTAGATACAGTTGTTTTTCTATGGTTTGCAAATACAAAATTTAGGTTTTACTCAATGTGACTGTATACTGTAACACTCAATATGACAGTTATTTAAACATAACTCCTACACCACACATGCAAAATGTCTAATAATGCCTGAAGAAATGCATCTTTGAGAGTTTTCCTGAAAAAAAAAAAACATTTGGCAAGGTTTGCAAAAACCAAAAAATAATGTTTTACTCAATTTGACAGTAATGTACTTAGAATCCGGAGATAATGCGAAAAAAGCAATAAAATTGTATTCAAACATTACTTCCAAACACCGCATGAAAAATGGCTGATAATGCCTAGACATGTGTATTTTTGTTAGTTGTACTAGAAAATGTGTCTTTTTAAGGTTAGCAAAGACACAAGTTAGTTTTTTTATTCAATATAACAGTGTAACTATCATACTAAATATTAAAGTTTTATAATCATAACTCCAAAACCAAACTTGAAATTTGTCTTAAAAAGCCTGTAATATTGAATTTATGTGAGTTTTAACAGAATCAGGTATTTTGGAGAGGTTCACAAATACAAAAATTAGGTTTTCCTGGCCTCATATTGGTCACACTCAAAATGAGTTTTTGAAACAAAAATCCAAAAATATGCATGCAAAATGTCTAATAATGCCTGAAAAAAGGCATCTTTGAGAGTTTTCCTGAAAAAAAAAAAACATTTGACAAGGTTTGCAAAAAACAAAATATATTTTTTTACTCAATTTGACAGTAATGTACTTAGAATCCTGAGATAAGGCGAAAAAAACAATAAAAATGTATTCCAACATAATTCCTAATCCAAACGTGAAAAATGTCTAAAAATGCCTGTGATATTGAATACATGTGAGTTTTACTAGATACAGTTGTTTTTCTATGGTTTGCAAATACAAAAATGAAGTTTTAGTCATTATGACTGTATACTGTAACACTCAATATAACAGTTATTTAAACATAAATCCTACACAAAACATAAATAATGGCTAATAATGCCTGAAAAAATGCATCTTTGGGAGTTTTACTGGAAGCATATGCTTTTTTAAATTTTGCAAATGCAAAAAGTTGTTTTTTAATCAATATGACTATAATGTTCTTAGAATCCTTAGATAATGCGAAAAAAGCAATAAAAATGTATTCCAACATAACTCCTAATCCAAACGTGCAAAATGTCTAAAAATGCCTGTGATAAGGAATACATGTTAGTTTTACTAGATACAGTTGTTTTTTTATGGTTTGCAAATACAAAATTTAGGTTTTACTCAATATGACTGTATACTGTAACACTCAATATGACAGTTATTTAAACATAACTCCTACACCAAACATGAAAAAATGGCTAATAATGCCTGAAATAATGCATCTTTGGGGGTTTCACTCGAAGCATATGCTTTTTTAATTCTTGCTAATGCAAAAAGTAGTTTTTTTTCGCAATATGACTATAATGTTCTTAAAATCCTGAGATAATGCGAAAAAAGCAATAAAAATGTATTCAAACATAACTCAGCTACAATCGGGCGGAAGGCGGGGTACACCCTGGACAAGTCGCCACCTCATCGCAGGGCCGATTGTAGCTGAGATAGGCGCCAGCGCCCCCCGCGACCCCGAACGGGAATAAGCGGCAGAAAATGGATGGATGGATGGATTCAAACATAACTCCTAATCCAAACGTGCAAAATGTCTAAAAATGTCTGTGATAAGTAATACATGTTAGTTTTACTAGATACAGTTGTTTTTCTATAGTTTGCAAATACAAAATGTATGTTTTACTCAATATGACTGTATACTGTAACACTCAATATGACAGTTATTTAAACATAACTCCTACACCACACATGAAAAACGGCTAATAATGCCTGAAATAATGCATCTTTGGGAGTTTTATTCGAAACATATACTTTTTTAAATCTTGCAAATGCAAAAAGTAGGTTTTATTCAATATTACTATAATAGTCTTAGAATCCTGAGATAATGAGAAAAAAGCAATAAAAATGTATTCAAACATAACTTTTAATGAACACATGCAAAATTGCTAATAATGCCTAGAGATATGTATTTTTGTTAGTTGTACTAGAAAAATGATCTTTTGTAAGGTTTGTAAAGACACAAGTTAGTTTTTTTATTCAATATAACAGTGTAACTGTCATATTAAATATGAAAGGTTTATAATCATAACTCCAAAACTAAACGTGAAATTTGTCTAAAAAAGCATGTAATATTGAATTTATGTGACTTTTACCAGAATCGGGTATTTTGGAAAGAATCACAAATACAAAAACCAGGTTTTACTCAATATGACTGTATACTGTAACGCCCAATATGACAGTTATTTAAACATAACTCCTACACCACACATGAAAAATGGCTAATAATGCCTGAAATAATGCATCTTTGGGAGTTTTACTCGAAACATATGCTTTTTTAAATCTTGCAAATGCAAAAAGTAGTTTTTATTCAATATGACTATAATAGTCTTAGAATCCTGAGATAATGCGAAAAAAGCAATAAAATGTATTCAAACATAACTTTCAAACAACACATGCAAAATGGCTAATAATGCCTAGAGATATGTATTTTTGTTAGTTGTACTAGAAAAATTATCTTTTGTAAGGTTTGCAAAGACACAAGTTAGTTTTTTTATTCCATATTAAAGTGTAACTGTCATACTAAATATGAAAGGTTTATAATCATAACTCCAAAACCAAACTTGAAATTTGTCTAAAAAAGCCTGTAATATATAATTTACGTGAGTTTTACCAGAATCGGGTATTTTGGAAAGAATCACAAATACAAACATTGGGTTTTACTGGCCTCATATTGGTCACACTCAAAATGACAGTTTTTGAAACAAAACTCCAAAAATATGCATGCAAAATGTCTAATAATGCCTGAAGAAATGGATCTTTGAGAGTTTTCCTGAAAAAAACCAAACATTTGGCAATATTTGCAAAAACAAAATATAATTTTTTACTCAATTTGACGGTAATGTACTTAGAATCCTGAGATAATGCGAAAAAAGCAATAAAAATGTATTCCAACATAACTCCTAATCCAAACGTGCAAAATGTCTAAAAATGCCTGTGATAAGGAATACATGTTAGTTTTACTAGATACAGTTGTTTTTTTATGGTTTGCAAATACAAAATTTAGGTTTTACTCAATATGACTGTATACTGTAACACTCAATATGACAGTTATTTAAACATAAGTCTTACACCACACATGGAAAATAGCTAATAATGCCTGAAATAATGCATCTTTGGGGGTTTCACTCTAAGCATATGCTTTTTTAAATCTTGCAAATGCAAAAAGTAGTTTTTTTCTCAATATGACTATAATAGTCTTAGAATCCTGAGATAATGCGAAAAAAGCAATAAAAATGCATTCCAACATAACTCCTAATCCAAACATGCAAAATGTCTAAAAATGCTTGTGATAAGGAATACATGTTAGTTTTACTAGATACAGTTGTTTTTCTATGGTTTGCAAATACAAAATGTAGGTTTTAATCAATATGACTGTATACTGTAACACTCAATATAACAGTTATTTAAACATAAATCCCACACAACACATGAAAAATGGCTAATAATGCCTGAAATAATGCATATTTTGGAGTTTTACTGGAAGCATATGCTTTTTTAAATTTTGCAAATGCAAAAAGTAGTTTTTTACTCAATATGACTATAATATTCTTAGAATCCTGAGATAATGCGAAAAAAGCAATAAAAATGTATTCCAACATAACTCCTAATCCAAACGTGCAAAATGTCTAAAAATGCCTGTGATATTGAATAATTTTTAGTTTTACTAAATACAGTTGTTTTTTTATGGTTTGCAAATACAACATTTAGGTTTTACTCAATATGACTGTATACTGTAACACTCAATATGACAGTTATTTAAACATAGGTCCTACACCACACATGGAAAATGTCTAATAATGCCTGAAATAATGCATCTTTGGGGGTTTCACTAGAAGCATATGCTTTTTTAAATCTTGCAAATGCAAAAAGTAGTTTTTTTCTCAATATGACTATAATGTTCTTAGAATCCTGAGATAATGCGAAAAAAGCAATAAAAATGTATTCCAACATAACTCCTAATCCAAACGTGCAAAATGTCTAAAAATGCCTGTGATAAGGAATACATGTTAGTTTTACTAGATACAGTTGTTTTTCTATGGTTTGCAAATACAAAATGTAGGTTTTACTCAATATGACTGTATACTGTAACACTCAATATGACAGTTATTTAAACATAACTCCTACACCACACATGAAAAATGGCTAATAATGCCTGAAATAATGCATCTTTGGGAGTTTTACTCGAAACATATGCTTTTGCAAATCTTGCAAATGCAAAAAGTAGTTTTTATTCAATATGACTATAATAGTCTTAGAATCCTGAGATAATGCGAAAAAAGCAATAAAATGTATTCAAACATAACTTTTAAAGAACACATGCAAAATGGCTAATAATGCCTAGAGATATGTATTTTTGTTAGTTGTACTAGAAAAATGATCTTTTGTAAGGTTTGCAAAGACACAAGTGAGTTTTTTTATTCCATATAACAGTGTAACTGTCATACTAAATATGAAAGGTTTATAATCATAACTCCAAAACCAAACTTGAAATTTGTCTAAAAAAGCCTGTAATATATAATTTACGTGAGTTTTACCAGAATCGGGTATTTTGGAAAGAATCACAAATACAAACATTGGGTTTTACTGGCCTCATATTGGTCACACTCAAAATGACAGTTTTTGAAACAAAACTCCAAAAATATGCATGCAAAATGTCTAATAATGCCTGAAGAAATGCATCTTTGAGAGTTTTCCTGAAAAAAAACAAACATTTGGCAATATTTGCAAAAACAAAATATAATTTTTTACTCAATTTGACAGTAATGTACTTAGAATCCTGAGATAAAGCGAAAAAAACAATAAAAATGTATTCCAACATAATTCCTAATCCAAACGTGCAAAATGTCTAAAAAAGTCTCTGATATTGAATACATGTGAGTTTTACTAGATACAGTTGTTTTTCTATGGTTTGCAAATACAAAAATGAGGGTTTAGTCAATATGACTGTATACTGTAACACTCAATATAACAGTTATTTAAACATAAATCCCACACAACACATGAAAAATGGCTAATAATGCCTGAAATAATGCATATTTTGGAGTTTTACTGGAAGCATATCCTTTTTTTAATTTTGCAAATGCAAAAAGTAGTTTTTTACTCAATATGACTATAATATTCTTACAATCCTGAGATAATGCGAAAAAAGCAATAAAAATGTATTCCAACATAACTCCTAATCCAAACGTGCAAAATGTCTAAAAATGCCTGTGATATTGAATAATTGTTAGTTTTACTAAATACAGTTGTTTTTTAATGGTTTGCAAATACAAAATTTAGGTTTTACTCAATATGACTGTATACTGTAACACTCAATATGACAGTTATTTAAACATAAGTCCTACACCACACATGGAAAATAGCTAATAATGCCTGAAATAATGCATCTTTGGGGGTTTCACTCGAAACATATGCTTTTTTAAATCTTGCAAATGCAAAAAGTAGTTTTTTTCTCAATATGACTATAATGTTCTTAGAATCCTGAGATAATGCGAAAAAAGCAATAAAAATGTATTCCAACATAACTCCTAATCCAAACGTGCAAAAGGTCTAAAAATGCCTGTGATAAGGAATACATGTTAGTTTTACTAGATACAGTTGTTTTTCTATGGTTTGCAAATACAAAATGTAGGTTTTAATCAATATGACTGTATACTGTAACACTCAATATGACAGTTATTTAAACATAAGTCCTACACCACACATGGAAAATGGCTAATAATGCCTGAAATAATGCATATTTGGGGGTTTCACTCGAAGCATATGCTTTTTTAAATCTTGCAAATGCAAAAAGTAGTTTTTTTCTCAATATGACTATAATGTTCTTAGAATCCTGAGATAATGCGAAAAAAGCAATTAAAATGTATTCCAACATAACTCCTAATCCAAACGTGCAAAATGTCTAAAAATGCCTGTGATAAGGAGTACATTTCAGTTTTACTAGATACAGTTGTTTTTCTATGGTTTGCAAATACAAAATGTAGGTTTTACTCAATATGACTGTATACTGTAACACTCAATATGACAGTTATTTAAACATAACTCCTACACCACACATGAAAAATGGCTAATAATGCCTGAAATAATGCATCTTTGGGAGTTTTACTCGAAACATATGCTTTTTTAAATCTTGCAAATGCAAAAAGTAGTTTTTATTCATTATGACTATAATAGTCTTAGAATCCTGAGATAATGCGAAAAAAGCAATAAAATGTATTCAAACATAACTTTTAAACAACACATGCAAAATGGCTAATAATGCCTAGAGATATGTATTTTTGTTAGTTGTACTAGAAAATGATCTTTTGTAAGGTTTGCAAAGACACAAGTTAGTTTTTTTATTCAATATAACAGTGTAACTGTCATACTAAATATGAGAGGTTTATAATCATAACTCCAAAACTAAACTTGAAATTTGTCTAAAAAAGCCTTTAATATTGAATTTATGTGAGTTTTAACAGAATCGGGTATTTTGGAAAGAATCACAAATACAAGAAACTAGGTTTTACTCAATATGACTGTATAACATTTATTCAATATCACAGGCATTTTTAGACATTTTGCACGTTTGGATTAGGACTTTTGTTGGAATACATTTTTATTGCTTTTTTCGCTTTATCTCAGGAATCTAAGTACATTACTGTCAAATTGAGTAAAAAATTATATTTTGTTTTTGCAAACCTTGCCAAATGTTTTTTTTTTCAGGAAAACTCTCAAAGATGCCTTTTTTCAGGCATTATTAGACATTTTGCATGCATATTTTTGGATATTTGTTTCAAAAACTGTCATTTTGAGTGTGACCAATATGAGGCCAGCAAAACCCAATGTTTGTATTTGTGATTCTTTCCAAAATACCCGATTCTGGTAAAACTCACGTAAATTCAATATTACAGGCTTTTTTAGACAAATTTCAAGTCTGGTTTTGGAGTTATGATTATAAACCTTTCATATTTAGTATGACAGTTACACTGTTATATGGAATAAAAAAAACTAACTTGTGTCTTTGCAAACCTTACAAAAGATCATTTTTCTAGTACAACTAACAAAAATACATATCTCTAGGCATTATTAGCCTATTTGCATGTGTTGTTTAGAAGTTATGTGGGAATACATTTTTATTGCTTTTTTCGCATTATCTCAGGATTCTAAGACTATTATAGTCATATTGAATAAAAAACAACTTTTTGCATTTGCAAGATTTAAAAAAGCATATGCTTTGAGTAAAACTCCAAAAGATGCATTATTTCAGACATTATTAGCCATTTTTCATGTGTTGTGTAGAAGTCTTATTTAAATAACTGTCATATTGGGTGTTACAGTATACAGTCATATTGAGTAAAACCTAAATGTTGTATTTGCAAACCATAGAAAAACCACTGTATCTAGTAAAACTAATATTTATTCAATATCACAGGCATTTTTAGACATTTTGCAGGTTTTGATTAGGAATTATGTTGGAATACATTGTTATTGCTTTTTTCGCATTATCTCAGGATTTGAAGAACATTATAGTCATAATGAGTAAAAAATTACTTTTTGCATTTGCAAGATTTTAAAAAGCATATGTTTCGAGTAAAACTCCAAAAGATGCATTATTTCAGGCTTTATTAGCTATTTTTCATGTTTGGTGTAGGAGTTATGTTTAAATAACTGTCATATTGGGTGTTACAGTATACAGTCATATTGAGTAAAACCTACATTTTGTATTTGCAAACAATAGAAAAACAACTGTACCTAGTAAAACTAACATGTATTCCTTATCACAGGCATTTTTAGACATTTTGCACGTTTGGAATAGGAGTTATGTTGGAATACATTTTTATTGCTTTTTTCGCATTATCTCAGGATTTTAAGAGCATTATAGTCATATTGAGAAAAAAAACTACTTTTTGCATTTGCAAGATTTAAAAAAGCATATGCTTCCAGTGAAACCCCCATAGATGCATTATTTCAGGCATTATTAGCCATTTCCCATGTGTGGTGTAGGACTTATGTTTAAATAACTGTCATATTGAGTGTTACAGTATACAGTCATATTGAGGAAAACCTAAATTTTGTATTTGCAAACCATAGAAAAACAACTGTATCTAGTAAAACTAACAATTATTCAATATCACAGGCATTTTTAGAAATGTTGCACGTTTGGATTAGGAGTTATGTTGGAATACATTTTTATTGCTTTTTTCGCATTATCTCAGGATTCTAAGAACATTGTAGTCATATTGAGTAAAAAATTACTTTTTGCATTTGCAAGATTTAAAACAGCATATGTTTCGAGTAAAACTCCCAAAGATGCATTATTTCAGGCATTATTAGACATTTTGCATGTGTGGTTTAGGAGTTATGTTTAAATAACTGTTATATTGAGTGTTACAGTATACAGTCATATTGAGTAAAACCTAAATTTTGTATTTGCAAACCATAGAAAAACAACTGTATCTCGTAAAACTAACATTATTTCAATATCACAGGCATTTGATGACATTTTGCACGTTTGGATTAGGAGTCCTATTGGAATACATTTTTATTGCTTCTTTCTTATTATCTCAGGATTCTAAGAACATTATAGTCATATTGAGTAAAAAACTACTTTTTGCATTTGCAAGATTTAAAACAGCATATATTTCGAGTAAAACGTCCAAAGATGCATTATTTCAGGCATTATTAGCCATTTTTCATGTGTGGTGTAGGAGTTATGTTTAAATAACTGTCATATTAAGTGTTACAGTGTTACATATAGAGTAAAACCTAAATTTTGTATTTGCAAACCATAGAAAAACAACTGTATCTAGTAAAACTAACATTAATTCAAAATCACAGGCATTTTTAGACATTTTGCACGTTTGGATTAGGAGTTATGTTGGAATACTTGTTTATTGCTTTTTTCGCATTATCTCAGGATTCTAAGAACATTATAGTCATATTGAGTAAAAAACTACTTTTTGCATTTGCAAGATTTAAAAAAGCATATGTTTCAAGTAAAACTCCCAAAGATGCATTATTTCAGGTATTTTTAGCCAATTTCATGTCGGAGTAATGTTTAAATAACTGTCATATTCAGTGTTACAGTATACAGTCATATTGACTAAACCCTCATTTTTGTTTTTGCAAACCATAGAAAAACAACTGTATCTAGTAAAACTCACATGTATTCAATATCAGAGACATTTTTAGACATTTTGCACGTTTGGATTAGGAATTATGTTGGAATACATTTGTATTATTTTTTTCGCTTTATCTCAGGATTTTAAGTACATTACTGTCAAATTGAGTAAAAAATTATATTTTGTTTTTGCAAATATTGCCAAATGTTTTTTTTTTCCAGGAAAACTCTCAAAGATGCATTTCTTCAGGCATTATTAGACATTTGCAATTATATTTTTGGAGTTTTGTTTCAAAAACTCTCATTTTGTGTGTGACCAATATGAGGCCAGTAAAACCCAATGTTTGTATTTGTGATTCTATCCAAAATACCCGATTCTTGTAAAACTCACGTAAATTCAATATTACAGGCTTTTTTAGACAAATTTCAAGTTTGGTTTTGGAGTTATTATTATAAACCTTTCATATTTAGTTTGACAGTTACACTGTTATATGGAATAAAAAAACTAACTTGTGTCTTTGCTAACCTTACAAAAGATCAATTTTCTAGTACAACTAACAAAAATACACATCTCTAGGCATTATCAGCCATATTACATGCGTTGTTTGCAAGTTATGTTTGAATACATTTTTATTGCTTTTTTTTGCATTATCTCAGGATTCTAAGTACATTACTGTCAAATTGAGTAAAAAATTATATTTTGTTTTTGCAAACCTTGCCAAATGTTTTTTTTCAGGAAAACTCTCAAAGATGCATTTCTTCAGGCAGTATTAGACATTTTGCATGTGTGTTTGTAGGAGTTATGTTTAAATAACTGTCATATTGAGTGTTACAGTATACAGTCATATTGACTAAAATCTCCTTTTTGTATTTGCAAACCATAGAAAAACAACTGCATCTAGTAAAACTCACACGTATTCCATATCATAGGCATTTTTAGACATTTTGCACGTTTGGATTAAGAATTATGTTTGAATACATTTTTATTGTTTTTTTGGCTTTATCTCCGGATTCTAAGTACATTACCGTCAAATTGAGTAAAAAAAAAATATTTTGTTTTTGCAAACCTTCCCAAATGTTTTTTTTTTTTCAGGAAAACTCTCAAAGATGCATTTCTTCCGGCATTATTAGACATTTTGCATGTGTGGTGTAGGAGTTATGTTTAAATAACTGTCAAATTGAGTGTTACATTATACAGTCATATTGTATAATGTAACTACTAGAAAAATACTTTTTGTTTTCGCCAACCTAACCAAATAGTTTTTTTTCTAGAAAAACTCTCAAAGATACATTTCTTCAGGCATTTTTAGACATGTTGCATTTCTACTTTTGGAGTTATGTTTCAAAAACTGTCATTTTGAGTGTGACCAATATGAGGCCAGGAAAACATAATTGTTATATTTGTGAACCTCTCCAAAATACCTGATTCTTTTAAAACTCACATAAATTCAATATTACAGGCTTTTTAAGACAAATTTCAAGTTTGGTTTTGGAGTTATGATTATAAAACTTTAATATTTAGTATGATAGTTACACTGTTATATTGAATAAAAGAACTAACTTGTGTCTTTGCTAACCTTAAAAAAGATACATTTTCTAGTACAACTAACAAAAATACACATGTCTAGGCATTATCAGCCATTTTTCATGCGTTGTTTGGAAGTTATGTTTGAATACAATTTTATTGCTTTTTTCGCATTATCTCAGGATTCTGAGTACATTACTGTCAAATTGAGTAAAACATTATTTTTTGGTTTTTGCAAACCTTGCCAAATGTTTTTTTTTTTCAGGAAAACTCTCAAAGATGCATTTCTTCAGGCATTATTAGACATTTTGCATGTGTAGTGTAGGAGTTATGTTTAAATAACTGTCATAATGAGTGTTACAGTATACAGTCACATTGAGTAAAACCTAAATTTTGTATTTGCAAACCATAGAAAAACAACTGTATCTAGTAAAACTAACATTAATTCAATATCACAGGCATTTTAGGACATTTTGCACGTTTGGATTAGGAGTTTTGTTGAATACATTTTTATTGCTTTTTTTGCATTATCTCAGGAATCTAAGATCATTATAGTCATGTTGAGTAAAAAACTACTTTTTGCATTTGCAAAATTAAAAAAAGCTTATGCTTTGAGTAAAACTCCCAAAGATGCATTATTTCAGGCATTATTAGACATTTTTCATGTGTGGTGTAGGAGTTATGTTTAAATAACTGTCATATTGAGTATTACATTATACAGTCATATTGAGTAAAACCTCATTTTTGTATTTGCAAACCATAAAAAAAACCTATATCTAGTAAAACTCACATTTATTCAATATCACAGGCATTTTTAGACATTTTTAACGTTTGAATTAGGAATTATGTTGGAATACCTTTTAATTGCTTTTTTTCCATTATCTCAGGATTCTAAGTACATTACTGTCAAATTAGTAGAAAAATACTTTTTGTTTTCGCCAACCTTACCAAATGTTTTTTTTTTCCAGAAAAACTCTCAAAGATACATTTCTTCAGGCATTTTTAGACATGTTGCATTTCTACTTTTGGAGTTATGTTTTAAAAACTGTCATTTTGAGTGTGACCAATATGAGGCCAGGAAAACCTAATTTTTGTATTTGTGAACCTCTCCAAAATACCTGATTCTGTTAAAACTCACATAAATTCAATATTATAGCCTTTTTAGACAAATTTCAAGTTTGGTTTTGGGGTTATGATTATAAACCTTTCATATTTAGTATGACTGTTACACTGTTATATTGAATAAAAAAACTAACTTGTGTCTTTGCAAACCTTACAAAAAATCATTTTTCTAGTACAACTAACAAAAATAAATATCTCTAGGCATTATTAGCCATTTTGCATGTGTTTTTTAGAAGTTATGTTTGAATACATTTTTTTTTACTTTTGCATTATGTCAGGATTGTAAGCCTTTGTAGTCATATTGAGTAAAAAACGACTTTTTGCATTTGCAATATTTAAAAAAGCATATGTTTCGAGTAAAACTCCCAAAGATGCATTATTTCAGGCATTATTAGCCGTTTTTCATGTGTGGTGTTGGAGTTATGTTTAAATAACTGTCATATTGAGTGTTACAGTATACAGTCATATTGAGTAAAACCTCATTTTTGTTTTTGCAAACTATAAAAAAAACAACTGTGTCTAGTAAAACTCACATGTATTCAATATCACAGGTATTTTTAGACATTTTGCACGTTTGGATTAGGAGTTATGTTTTTATTGCTTTTTTCGCAGTATCTCAGGAATCTAACAACATTACAGTCATGTTGAGTAAAAGACAACTCTTCGCATTTGCAAAATTTAAAAAAGCTTATGCTTCGAGTAAAACTCCCAAAGATGCAATATTTCAGACATTATTAGCATTTTTTTATGTGTGGTGTAGGGGTTATGTTTAAATAACTGTCATATTGAGTGTTAAATTATACGGTCATATTGAGTAAAACCTCATTTTTGTATTTGCAAACCATCAAAAAAAACTGTATCTAGTAAAACTCACATGTATTCAATATCACAGGCATTTTTAGACATTTTGAACGTTTGAATTAGGAATTATGTTGGAATACATTTGTATTGCTTTTTTCGCATTATCTCAGGATTCCAAGTACATTACTGTCAAATTAGTAGAAAAATACTTTTTGTTTTCGCCAAACTTACCAAATGTTTTTTTTTTCCAGAAAAACTCTCAAAGATACATTTCTTCAGGCATTTTTAGACATGTTGCATTTCTACTTTTTCAGAACTACCAAAAATACACATCTCTAGGCATTATCAGCCATTTTGCATGTGGTTTTTAGAAGTTATGTTTGAATACATTTTTATTACTTTTTTCGCATGATGTCAGGATTGTAAGACTATGTAGTCAATGTGAGTAAAAAAGTACTTTTGGCATTTGCAATATTTAAAAAAGGATATGTATCGAGTAAAACTCCCAAAGATGCATTATTTCAGGCATTATTAGTAATGTTTCATGTGTTGTGTAGGATTTATGTTTAAATAACTGTTATATTGAGTGTTACAGTATACAGTCATATTGAGTAAAACCTCATTTTTGTTTTTGCAAACTATAAAAAAAAACAACTGTGTCTAGTAAATCTAACATTTATTCAATATTACAGGCATTTTTAGACATTTTGCACGTTTGGATTAGGAGTCATGTTGGAATACATTTTTTTGTTTGTTTTTTTCGCATTATCTCAGGATTCTAAGAACATTATAGACATATTGAGTAAAAAACTACTTTTTGCATTCGCAAGATTTTAAAAAAGCATATGCTTCGAGTAAAACTCCCAAAGATGCATTATTTCAGGCATTATTAGCCATTTTTCATGTGTGGTGTAGGAGTTATGTTTAAATAACTGTCATATTGAGTGTTACAGTTTACAGTCATATTGAGTAAAACCTAGTTTTTGTATTTGTGATTCTTTCCAAAATACCCAATTATGTTAAAACTCACATAAAATCAATATTACAGGCTTTTTTAGACAAATTTCAAGTTTGGTTTTGGAGTTATGATTATAAACCTTTCATATTTAGTATGATAGTTACACTGTTATATTGAATAAAAAAACTAACTTGTGTCTTTTCTAACCTTACAAAAGATCAAATTTCTAGTACAACTAACAAAAATACACATCTCTAGGCATTATCAGCTGTTTTTCATGCGTCGTTTGGAATTTATGTTTGAATACATTTTTATTGCTTTTTTTGCATTATCTCAGGATTCTAAGTACATTACTGTCAAAGTAAAACATTATATTTTGTTTTTGCAAACCTTGCCAAATGTTTTTTTTTCAGGAAAACTCTCAAAGATGCATTTCTTCAGGCATTATTATTCATTTTGCATGTGTGTTTTTGGAGTTATGTTTAAATAACTGTCATATTGAGTGTTACAGTATACATTCACATTGAGTAAAATCTAAATTTTGTATTTACAAACTATAGAAAAACAACTGTAGCTAGTAAAACTCACACGTATTCAATATCATAGGCATTTTTAGACATTTTGCACGTTTGGATTAGGAGTTATGTTTTTATTGCTTTTTTCGAAATTATCTCAGGAATCTAAGAACATTATATTCATGTTGAGTAAAAAACTACTTTTTGCATTTGCAAAATTTAAAAAAGCTTATGCTTCGAGTAAAACTCCAAAAGGATTCTAAGCACATTACTGTCAAATTAGTAGAAAAATACTTTTTGTTTTCGCCAACCTTACCAAATGTATTTTTTCCAGAAAAACTATCAAAGATACATTTCTTCAGGCATTTTTAGACACGTTGCATTTCTACTTTTGGAGTTAAGTTTCAAAAACTGTCATTTTGAATGTGACCAATATGAGGCCAGGAAAACCAAATTTTTGTATTTGTGAACCTCTCCAAAATACCTGATTCTGTTAAAACTCACATAAATTCAATATTATAGGCTTTTTAAACACATTTCAAGTTTGGTTTTGGAGTTATGATTATAAACTTTTCATATTTAATATGACAGTTACACTGTTATATTGCATAAAAAAACAACTTTTGTCTTTGCTAACCTTACAAAAGATCATTTTTCTAGTACAACTAACAAAATTACACATCTCTACGCATTATTAGCCATTTTTCATGTGTTGTTTAGAAGTTATGTTTGAATACATTTTTATTTCTTTTTTCACATTATCTCAGGATTCCAAGAACATTATAGTCATATTAAGTAAAAAACTACTTTTTGCATTTGCAAGATTTAAAAAAGCATATATTTCGAGTAAAACTCCAAAAGATGCATTATATCAGGCATTATTAGCCATTTTTCATGTGTGGTGTAGGAACTATGTTTAAATAATTGTCATATTGAGTGTTACAGTATACAGTCATATTGACTAAAACCTCATTTTTGTATTTGCAAACCATAGAAAAACAACTGCATCTAGTAAAACTCACACGTATTCAATATCATAGGCATTTTTAGACATTTTGCACGTTTGGATTAGGAATTATATTTGAATACATTTTTATTGTTTTTTTCGGTTTGTCTCCGGATTCTAAATACATTACTGTCAAATTGAGTAAAATTTTTTATTTAGTTTTTGCAAACCTTGCCAAATGTTTTTTTTTTTTCAGGAAAACTCCCAAAGATGCATTATTTCAGGCATTATTAGCCATCTTTCATGTGTGATGTAGGAACTATGTTTAAATAACTGTCATATTGAGTGTTACAGTATACTGTCATATTGACTAAAATCTCATTTTTGTATTTGCAAACCATAGAAAAACAACTGCATCTAGTAAAACTCGCACGTATTCAATGTCATAGGCATTTTTAGACATTTTGCACGGTTGGAATAGGAATTATGTTTGAATACATTTTTATTGTTTTTTTTCCTGCTTTATCTCAGGATTCTAAGTACATTACTGTCAAATTGAGTAAAAAAAATGCATTTTGTTTTTGCAAACCTTGCCAAATGTTTTTTTCTTCAGGAAAACTCTCAAAGATGCATTTCTTCAGGCATTATTAGACATTTTGCATGTGTGGTGTAGGAGTTATGTTTAAATAACTGTCAAATTGAGTGTCACATTATACAGTCATATTGAGTAAAACCTCATTTTTGTATTTGCAAACCATAAAAAAAAAACTGTATCTAGTAAAACTCACATTTATTCAATATCTCAGGCATTTTTAGACATTTTGACCGTTTGAATTAGGAATTATGTTGGAATACCTTTTAATTGCTTTTTTCGCATTATCTCAGGATTCTAAGTACATTACTCTCAAATTAGTAGAAAAATGCTTTTTGTTTTCGCCAACCTTACCAAATGGTTTTTTTTCCAGAAAAACTCTCAAAGATACATTTCTTCAAGCATTTTTAGACACGTTGCATTTCTACTTTTGGAGTTATGTTTCAAAAACTGTCATTTTGAGTGTGACCAATATGAGGCCAGGAAAACCAAATTTTTGTATTTGTGAACCTCCCCAAAATACCGGATTCTGTTAAAACTCACATAAATTCAATATTATGGGCTTTTTAGACAAATTTCAAGTTTGGTTTTGGAGTTATGATTATAAACCTTTTATATTTAGTATGACTGTTACACTGTTCAATTGAATCAAAAAACTAACTTGTGTCTTTGCAAACCTTACAAAAAAATTTTTTTCTAGTACAACTAACAAAAATACATATCTCTAGGCATTATCAGCCATTTTGCATGTGCTTTTTAGAAGTTATGTTTGAATACATTTTTTTTACTTATGTCAGGATTGTAAGCCTTTGTAGTCATATTGAGTAAAAAACTACTTTTTGCATTTGCAATATTTAAAAAAGCATATGTTTCGAGTAAAACTCCCAAAGATGCATTATTTCAGGCATTATAAGCCGTTTTTCATGTGTGGTGTTGGAGTTATGTTTAAATAACTGTCATATTGAGTGTTACAGTATACACTCATATTGAGTAAAACCTAATTTTTGTTTTTGCAAACAATTAAAAACAACAACTGTGTCTAGTAAAACTCACATATATTCAATATCACAGGCATTTTTAGACATTTTGCACGTTTGGATTAGGAGTTATGTTTTTATTGCTTTTTTCGCAGTATCTCAGGAATCTAAGAACATTATAGTCATGTTGAGTAAAAAACTACTTTTTGCATTTGCAAAATTTAAAAAAGCTAATGCTTAGAGTAAAACTCCAAAAGATGCATTATTTCAGGCATTATTAGCCATTTTTCATGTGTGGTGTAGGAACTAAATAACTGTCATATTGAGTGTTACAGTATACAGTCATATTGAGAATAACCTCATTTTTGTATTTGCAAACAATAGAAAAACAACTGCATCTAGTAAAACTCACACGTATTCAATATCATAGGCATTTTAGAGATTTTGCACGTTTGGATTAGGAATTATGTTTGAATATATTTTAATTGTTTTTTTCATCTATGGTGTAGGAGTTATGTTTAAATAACTGTCATATTGAGTGTTACAGTATACAGTCAAATTGAGTAAAACCTAAATTTTGTATTTGCAAACCTTAGAAAAACAACTGTATCTAGTAAAACTCACACGTATTCAATATCATAGGCATTTTTAGATATTTTGCACGTTTGGATTAGGAGTTATATTTTTATTGCTTTTTTCGCATTATCTCAGGAATCTAAGAACATTATAATCATGTTGAGTAAAAAACTACTTTTCGCATTTGCAAAATTTAAAAAAGCTTATGTTTCGAGTAAAACTCCAAAAGATGCATTATATCAGGCATTATTAGCCATTTTCATGTGTGGTGTAGGAACTATGTTTAAATAATTGTCATATTGAGTGTTACAGTATACAGTCATATTGACTAAAACCTCATTTTTGTATTTGCAAACCATAGAAAAACAACTGCATCTAGTAAAACTCACACGTATTCAATATCATAGGCATTTTTAGACATTTTGCACGTTTGGATTAGGAATTATATTTGAATACATTTTTATTGTTTTTTTCGCTTTGTCTCCGGATTCTAAATACATTACTGTCAAATTGAGTAAAATTTTTTATTTAGTTTTTGCAAACCTTGCCAAATGTTTTTTTTTTTTCAGGAAAACTCCCAAAGATGCATTATTTCAGGCAATATTAGCCATCTTTCATGTGTGGTGTAGGAGTTATGTTTAAATGACTGTCATATTGAGTGTTACATTATACAGTCATATTGAGTAAAACCTCATTTTTGTATTTGCAAACCATAAAAAAATACTGCATCTAGTAAAACATTTTGAACGTTTGAATTAGGAATTATGTTGGAATACCTTTTAATTGCTTTTGTCGCATTATCTCAGGATTCTAAGTACATTACTGTCAAATTAGTAGAAAAATACTTTTTGTTTTCGCCAACCTTACCAAATGTATTTTTTCCAGAAAAACTCTCAAAGATACATTTCTTCAGGCATTTTTAGACACGTTGCATTTCTACTTTTGGAGTTAAGTTTCAAAAACTGTCATTTTGAATGTGACCAATATGAGGCCAGGAAAACCAAATTTTTGTATTTGTGAACCTCTCCAAAATACCTGATTCTGTTAAAACTCACATAAATTCAATATTATAGGCTTTTTAAACACATTTCAAGTTTGGTTTTGGAGTTATGATTATAAACCTTTCATATTTAATATGACAGTTACACTGTTATATTGCATAAAAAAACAACTTTTGTCTTTGCTAACCTTACAAAAGATCATTTTTCTAGTACAACTAACAAAATTACACATCTCTACGCATTATTAGCCATTTTTCATGTGTTGTTTAGAAGTTATGTTTGAATACATTTTTATTGCTTTTTTCACATTATCTCAGGATTCCAAGAACATTATAGTCATATTAAGTAAAAAACTACTTTTTGCATTTGCAAGATTTAAAAAAGCATATATTTCGAGTAAAACTCCAAAAGATGCATTATATCAGGCATTATTAGCCATTTTTCATGTGTGGTGTAGGAACTATGTTTAAATAATTGTCATATTGAGTGTTACAGTATACAGTCATATTGACTAAAACCTCATTTTTGTATTTGCAAACCATAGAAAAACAACTGCATCTAGTAAAACTCACACGTATTCAATATCATAGGCATTTTTAGACATTTTGCACGTTTGGATTAGGAATTATATTTGAATACATTTTTATTGTTTTTTTCGGTTTGTCTCCGGATTCTAAATACATTACTGTCAAATTGAGTAAAATTTTTTATTTAGTTTTTGCAAACCTTGCCAAATGTTTTTTTTTTTTCAGGAAAACTCCCAAAGATGCATTATTTCAGGCATTATTAGCCATCTTTCATGTGTGATGTAGGAACTATGTTTAAATAACTGTCATATTGAGTGTTACAGTATACTGTCATATTGACTAAAATCTCATTTTTGTATTTGCAAACCATAGAAAAACAACTGCATCTAGTAAAACTCGCACGTATTCAATGTCATAGGCATTTTTAGACATTTTGCACGTTTGGATTAGGAATTATGTTTGAATACATTTTTATTGTTTTTTTTCCTGCTTTATCTCAGGATTCTAAGTACATTACTGTCAAATTGAGTAAAAAAAATGCATTTTGTTTTTGCAAACCTTGCCAAATGTTTTTTTCTTCAGGAAAACTCTCAAAGATGCATTTCTTCAGGCATTATTAGACATTTTGCATGTGTGGTGTAGGAGTTATGTTTAAATAACTGTCAAATTGAGTGTCACATTATACAGTCATATTGAGTAAAACCTCATTTTTGTATTTGCAAACCATAAAAAAAAAACTGTATCTAGTAAAACTCACATTTATTCAATATCTCAGGCATTTTTAGACATTTTGACCGTTTGAATTAGGAATTATGTTGGAATACCTTTTAATTGCTTTTTTCGCATTATCTCAGGATTCTAAGTACATTACTCTCAAATTAGTAGAAAAATGCTTTTTGTTTTCGCCAACCTTACCAAATGGTTTTTTTTCCAGAAAAACTCTCAAAGATACATTTCTTCAAGCATTTTTAGACACGTTGCATTTCTACTTTTGGAGTTATGTTTCAAAAACTGTCATTTTGAGTGTGACCAATATGAGGCCAGGAAAACCAAATTTTTGTATTTGTGAACCTCCCCAAAATACCGGATTCTGTTAAAACTCACATAAATTCAATATTATGGGCTTTTTAGACAAATTTCAAGTTTGGTTTTGGAGTTATGATTATAAACCTTTTATATTTAGTATGACTGTTACACTGTTCAATTGAATCAAAAAACTAACTTGTGTCTTTGCAAACCTTACAAAAAAATTTTTTTCTAGTACAACTAACAAAAATACATATCTCTAGGCATTATCAGCCATTTTGCATGTGCTTTTTAGAAGTTATGTTTGAATACATTTTTTTTACTTATGTCAGGATTGTAAGCCTTTGTAGTCATATTGAGTAAAAAACTACTTTTTGCATTTGCAATATTTAAAAAAGCATATGTTTCGAGTAAAACTCCCAAAGATGCATTATTTCAGGCATTATAAGCCGTTTTTCATGTGTGGTGTTGGAGTTATGTTTAAATAACTGTCATATTGAGTGTTACAGTATACACTCATATTGAGTAAAACCTAATTTTTGTTTTTGCAAACAATTAAAAACAACAACTGTGTCTAGTAAAACTCACATATATTCAATATCACAGGCATTTTTAGACATTTTGCACGTTTGGATTAGGAGTTATGTTTTTATTGCTTTTTTCGCAGTATCTCAGGAATCTAAGAACATTATAGTCATGTTGAGTAAAAAACTACTTTTTGCATTTGCAAAATTTAAAAAAGCTAATGCTTAGAGTAAAACTCCAAAAGATGCATTATTTCAGGCATTATTAGCCATTTTTCATGTGTGGTGTAGGAACTAAATAACTGTCATATTGAGTGTTACAGTATACAGTCATATTGAGAATAACCTCATTTTTGTATTTGCAAACAATAGAAAAACAACTGCATCTAGTAAAACTCACACGTATTCAATATCATAGGCATTTTAGAGATTTTGCACGTTTGGATTAGGAATTATGTTTGAATATATTTTAATTGTTTTTTTCATCTATGGTGTAGGAGTTATGTTTAAATAACTGTCATATTGAGTGTTACAGTATACAGTCAAATTGAGTAAAACCTAAATTTTGTATTTGCAAACCTTAGAAAAACAACTGTATCTAGTAAAACTCACACGTATTCAATATCATAGGCATTTTTAGATATTTTGCACGTTTGGATTAGGAGTTATATTTTTATTGCTTTTTTCGCATTATCTCAGGAATCTAAGAACATTATAATCATGTTGAGTAAAAAACTACTTTTCGCATTTGCAAAATTTAAAAAAGCTTATGTTTCGAGTAAAACTCCAAAAGATGCATTATATCAGGCATTATTAGCCATTTTCATGTGTGGTGTAGGAACTATGTTTAAATAATTGTCATATTGAGTGTTACAGTATACAGTCATATTGACTAAAACCTCATTTTTGTATTTGCAAACCATAGAAAAACAACTGCATCTAGTAAAACTCACACGTATTCAATATCATAGGCATTTTTAGACATTTTGCACGTTTGGATTAGGAATTATATTTGAATACATTTTTATTGTTTTTTTCGCTTTGTCTCCGGATTCTAAATACATTACTGTCAAATTGAGTAAAATTTTTTATTTAGTTTTTGCAAACCTTGCCAAATGTTTTTTTTTTTTCAGGAAAACTCCCAAAGATGCATTATTTCAGGCAATATTAGCCATCTTTCATGTGTGGTGTAGGAGTTATGTTTAAATGACTGTCATATTGAGTGTTACATTATACAGTCATATTGAGTAAAACCTCATTTTTGTATTTGCAAACCATAAAAAAATACTGCATCTAGTAAAACATTTTGAACGTTTGAATTAGGAATTATGTTGGAATACCTTTTAATTGCTTTTGTCGCATTATCTCAGGATTCTAAGTACATTACTGTCAAATTAGTAGAAAAATACTTTTTGTTTTCGCCAACCTTACCAAATGTATTTTTTCCAGAAAAACTCTCAAAGATACATTTCTTCAGGCATTTTTAGACACGTTGCATTTCTACTTTTGGAGTTAAGTTTCAAAAACTGTCATTTTGAATGTGACCAATATGAGGCCAGGAAAACCAAATTTTTGTATTTGTGAACCTCTCCAAAATACCTGATTCTGTTAAAACTCACATAAATTCAATATTATAGGCTTTTTAAACACATTTCAAGTTTGGTTTTGGAGTTATGATTATAAACCTTTCATATTTAATATGACAGTTACACTGTTATATTGCATAAAAAAACAACTTTTGTCTTTGCTAACCTTACAAAAGATCATTTTTCTAGTACAACTAACAAAATTACACATCTCTACGCATTATTAGCCATTTTTCATGTGTTGTTTAGAAGTTATGTTTGAATACATTTTTATTGCTTTTTTCACATTATCTCAGGATTCCAAGAACATTATAGTCATATTAAGTAAAAAAACTACTTTTTGCATTTGCAAGATTTAAAAAAGCATATATTTCGAGTAAAAATCCAAAAGATGCATTATTTCAGGCATTATTAGCCATTTTTCATGTGTGGTGTAGGAGTTATGTTTAAATAACTGTCATATTGAGTGTTAGTATACAGTTATATTGAGTAAAACCTCATTTTTGTATTTGTAAACAATAGAAAAACAACTGTATCTAGTAAAACTCATATGTATTTAATATCACAGGCATTTTTAGACATTTTGCACGTTTGGATTAGGAATTATGTTGGAATATATTTTTATTGCTTTTTTCGCATTATCTCAGGATTATAAGTACATTACAGTCAAATTTAGTAAAAAAAATACTTTCTGTTTTTGCAAACATTACCAAATGGGTTTTTTTCCATTAAAACTCTCAAAAATACATATCTTCAGGCATTATTAGACATTTAGCATTTCTACTTTTGGAGTTATGTTTCAAAAACGGTCATTTTGAGTGTGACCAATATGAGGCCAGTAAAACCTAATTGTTGTATTTGTGAACCTTTCCAAAATACCTGATTCTGTTAAAACTCACATGAATTCAATATTACAGGATTTTTTAGACAAATTTCAAGTTTGGTTTTGGAGTTATGATTATAAACCTTTCATAATTAATATGACAGTTACACTGTTATATTGAATAAAAAAAACTAACTTGTGTCTTTGCAAACCTTACAAAAGATTATTTTTCTAGTACAACTAACAAAAATACACATCTCTAGGCATTATCAGCAATTTTTCATGTGCTGTTTAGAAGTTATGTTTGAATACAACTTTATTACTTTTTTCGCATTATGTCAGGATTGTAAGAACATTATTGTCATATTAAGTAAAAAACGCCTTTACTCATTTGAAAGATTTAAAAAAGCATATGTTTCGAGTAAAACTCCCAAAGATGCATTATTTCAGGCATTATTAGCTATTTTTCATGTGTGGTGTAGGAGTTATGTTTAAATAACTGGCATATTAAGTGTTACAGTGTTACATATTGAGTAGAACCTAAATTTTGTATTTGCAAACCATAGAAAAACAACTGTATCTAGTAAAACTAACATTATTTCAATATCACAGGCATTTTTAGACATTTTGCACGTTTGGATTAGGAATCATATTGGAATATATTTTCATTGCTTTTTTCTTATTATCTCAGGATTCTAAGAACATTATATTCATATTGAGTAAAAAACTACTTTTTGCATTTGCAAGATTTAAAAAAGCATATATTTCGAGTAAAAATCCAAAAGATGCATTATTTCAGGCATTATTAGCCATTTTTCATGTGTGGTGTAGGAGTTATGTTTAAATAACTGTCATATTGAGTGTTACAGTATACAGTTATATTGAGTAAAACCTCATTTTTGTATTTGCAAACAATAGAAAAACAACTGTATCTAGTAAAACTCATATGTATTTAATATCACAGGCATTTTTAGACATTTTGCACGTTTGGATTAGGAATTATGTTGGAATACATTTTTATTGCTTTTTTCGCATTATCTCAGGATTATAAGTACATTACTGTCAAATTTAGTAAAAAAAATACTTTTTGTTTTCGCAAATATTACCAAATGTTTTTTTTCCAGTAAAACTGTCTAAGATACATTTCTTCAAGCATTATTAGACATTTTGCATTTCTACTTTTTGAGTTATGTTTCAAAAACTGTCATTTTGCGTGTGACCAATATGAGGCCAGCAAAACCTAATTGTTGTATTTGTGAACATTTCCAAAATACCTGAGTCTGCTAAAACCCACATAAATTCAACATTACAGGCTTTTTTAGACAAATTTCAAGTTTGTTTTTGGAGTTATGATTATAAACCTTTCATATTTAATATGACAGTTACACTGTTATATTGAATAAAAAAAAACTAACTTGTGTCTTTGCAAACCCTACAAAAGATTATTTTTCTAGTACAACTAACAAAAATACATATCCCTAGGCATTATTAGCCATTTTTCATGTGTTGTTTAGAAGTTATATTTGAATACATTTTTTTGCTTTTTTTGCATTACTCAGGATTCTAAGACTATTATAGTCATATTGAATAAAAAACTACTTTTTGCATCTGCAAGATTTAAAAAAGCATATGTTTCGAGTAAAACTCCCAAAGATGCATTATTTCAGGCATTATTAGCCATTTTTCATGTGTGGTGTAGGAGTTATGTTTAAATAACTGTCATATTGAGTGTTACAGTATACAGTCATATTGAGTAAAACCTCATTTTTGTATTTACAAACCATAGAAAAACAACTGTATCTAGTAAAACTCACATGTATTCAATATCACAGGCATTTTTAGACATTTTGCACGTTTGGATTAGGAATTATGTTAGAATACATTTGTATTGCTTTTTTCGCAATACAAATGTCAAATTGAGTAAAAAATTAAATTTTGTTTTTGCAAACTTTACCAAATTATTTTTTTTCAGGAAAACTCTCAAAGATGCATTTCTACAGTTATTATTAGACATTATACATGTGTATTTTTGGAGTTATGTTTTAAAAACTGTAATTTTGAGTGTGACCAATATGAGGCCAGTAAAACCTAAGCTTTGTATTTGTGATTCTTTCCAAAATACCTGATTCAGGTAAAACTCACATACATTCAACATTAAGGCTTTTTAAGACAAATTTCATGTTTGGTTTTGGAGTTATTATTATAAACCTTTCACATTTAGTATGACAATCCTCCGGAGGCAGCAGACAGGTACCGTCAGGCTAAACATATTTGAAGCCTGGTATATAAAGGTTTATGCTTTTACTAACAATTTAACATTTTTCTCTGTAATATGGCACACGCTGGTGAGTGCAAGACATACTTGATCAACAGCCAACAGCCACACAGGTCACACTGACGGTGGCCGTACAAACAAATTTCACACTGTTACAAATATGCGCCACACTGTGAACCCTCATCAAACAAGAATGACAAACACATTTCGGGAGAACATCTTCACCGTAACACAAAATAAACACAAAAGAACAAATACCCAGAATGCCATGCAGCGCTACTCTTCCGGGCTACACCCCCGCAACCACCAAACCCCGCCCGCCTCAACTGACGCAAGGAGGGGGACCGTGATGTGGGGTGGTGGCAGGGGTGTAGCCCGGAAGAGTAGCGCTGCATGGAATTCTGGGTATTTGTTCTTTTGTGTTTATTTTGTGTTACGGTAAAGATGTTCTCCCGAAATGTGTTCGTCATTCTTGTTTGATGTGGTTTCACAATATTGGCGCATATTTGTAACAGTGTTAATTTTTTTTGTACAGCTCCCGTCAGTGTGATTTGTAATGCTGTTAATCAAGTACGTCTTGTAGTCAACATTGTACAACCAACAAATCCTCGCATAACATGCGTGCGGCCCCCTCGGCATGCTGTTGGTTTGCTGAATGAGCGAACATGACAAAAGGTTGTCAAGGAAGTTGAAGACAGTGCTGTCACAGAACCACATTAAAATGTTTGTCCGGTCGATATAGGGACAATCCATTGCGAGGGTCACAGGAAGCCTCTCGTTAAAATTGGGAGGATTCGCAAGTATGTTGCTAGGTCTGGATGGTCATTCAAAGAAGCTGAATCCACTTTTCATGTAGTTTCAGCATCCAGTGGCCCCCTATTTTAACAATTCAGAAAGAGTGTAAAATAATGGTATTTTTCTGTGGAAATACCAGCATTGTCACTTTATTAAAGTTGGTTGATCATATTAATTTGGAAAAACTCTGTAGAGTAAAAGTATTTTTCTGCAAAACTGTTTGCATCAATACTTTATTAAAGGTTGTTGACCTTAATAATATTGTAAAAATCTGTAAAATTACGATATTTTTCCGCAAAACGTTTCATGAAAATTTCTGTAAATATAATGTTTTTGATTATTATTTGGTTTGCAATGTTTTACTTAAATGTTATAGTTTTCGTTTGGCAGCCGTATCTGCCAGTAGATGACAGTTTGTTTTACAGAATTTTTTTTTTTGTGTGTATAGACATTTATCTTTGTCAGTTTTACTAGAAAAAATATATTTTTTAAGGTTCTCAAACACACAAGGTACACTGTAAAAAAAAAAATCTGTAAAAAAACTAATCTACTGGTAGCTACGGCTGCCAAATGAAAACCATAAAATTAAAGTAAAACACTGTAGACCAAATAATGATCTAAAACATTATATTTACAGAAATTTTCATTAAACGTTTTGTGGAAAAATATCAACATTTTTACTAAATTGTTAAGATCAACCACCTTTAATAAAGTGACAATATAAACAGTTCTGCAGAAAAATACCTTTTTTCTACAGAGTTTTTCCAATTAATTACGATCAACCAACTTTAATGGAGTGACATTGCTGGCGGTTCCACAGAAAAACATGATTATTTTACAGATTTTTTCTGAATTATTAAGATCAAGAGTCTCAAACTCAGTTTACCGGGGGGCTATAGTGTGTAGAAACTACGTGAAAAGTGAATTCACCTTCCTTTAATGGCAATACTGACATGGCAACATACTTGCCAATCTTTACAGGAGACTCCCTGTGACCGTAGTGAAGGGCTATCCGATATCGACTGGACAAGCATCTTTAAGGCTTGCTGTGACAGTACTGCAAGTGGTGTTTTGTTATTAGACTTTTGTGCTCGTCATAGGTTGTCCATAACATACTTGATCAACAGCTATATAGCTCACACTGACGGTGGCTGTCCAAAAAATGTTAACATCCATCCATCCATCCATCCATCATCTTCCGCTTATCCGAGGTCGGGTCGCGGGGGCAGCAGCCTAAGCAGGGAAGCCCAGACTTCCCTATCTCCAGCCACTTCGTCTAGCTCTTCCCGGGGGATCCCGAGGCGTTCCCAGGCCAGCCGGGAGACATAGTCTTTCCAACGTGTCCTGGGTCTTCCCCGTGGCCTCCTACCAGCTGGACGTGCCCTAAACACATCCCTAGGGAGGCGTTCGGGTGGCATCCTGACCAGATGCCCGAACCACCTCATCTGGCTCCTCTCGATGTGGAGGAGCAGCGGCTTTACGTTGAGCTCCTCCCGGATGGCAGAGCTTCTCACCCTATCTCTAAGGGAGAGCCCCGCCACCCGGCGGAGGAAACTCATTTCGGCCGCTTGTACCCGTGATCTTATCCTTTCGGTCATGACCCAAAGCTCATGACCATAGGTGAGGATGGGAACGTAGATCGACCGGTAAATTGAGAGCTTTGCCTCCGGCTCAGCTCCTTCTTCACCACAACGGATCGATACAACGTCCGCATTACTGAAGACGCCGCACCGGTGCGGCGTCTTCAAAAATGTTAACATTGTTACAAATATGCACCACATATTGTGAACCCACATCAAACAAGAATGACAAACACATTTTGGGAGAACATCTTCACCGTAACACAAAATAAACACAAAAGAACAAATACCCAGAATTCCATGCAGTGCTACTCTTCCGGGCTACACCCCCGCCACCACCCCACATCACCCCCCCCCTCCATGTGTCGGTTGAGGTGGGCGGGGTTTGGTGGTTGCGGGGGTGTAGCCCGGGCGAGTAGCGCTGCATGGCATTCTGGGTATTTGTTATTTTGTGTTTATTTTGTGTTACGGTGAAGATGTTCTCAGCGAAATGTGTTTGTCATTCTTGTTTGATGTGGGTTCACAGTGTGGCGCATATTTGTAACAGTGTAAAATTTGTTTGTATGGCCACCGTCAGTGTGACTTGTATGGCTGTTGGAGCCAGATGAGGTGGTTCGGGCATCTGGTCAGGATGCCACCCACACCCCTCCCTAGGGAGGCGATTAGGGCATGTCCAACCGGTAGGAGGCCACGGGGAAGATCCAGGACACGCTGGGAAGACTTTGTCTCCCGGCTGGCCTGGCAACGCTTCGGGATTCCCTGGGTAGGAGCTAGACGAAGTGGCTTGGGAGTGGGAAGGCTGGGCTTTCCTGCTTAGGCTGCTGCCCCCGCGACCCGACTTCTGATAAGCGGAAGAAGATGGAGGCAATTGTGATCTTCTGGCTCTTAGATCCCAAACGCTTAAAGTCCCTGTGACACTTTTTAGTCTTTGTTACAATCAGCCGCTCTCTTTCTTCTTTCTAATGCATCAAAAAAATGTGTACTCATACCCGGAAGTAGCTTCCTTATATCCGTCCACAGACCAAACGAGACACTTCAAAATAAAAGTATGCCCACATACTGTTTAAAAGGGTGCTGCTCGTTTTTCGTATGTGGGTAACAACATTGAACTATCTATAAATGGTTGATTTTTAGAGGCTAGTAAGATAAAGTGTTGTACCTGACAAGTTTGGGCTACCTTGCTTCTGCAGCCTTCATAGGAAGTGTCACATGATGTTAGCGTGACGTTGTCTGTGACGTGTTGTATGGATTGTTTTGATTGATACTTTTATTAATAGATTGCCAAGTACAGTACATATTCCGTACAATTGACCACTAAATGGTAACACCCCAATAAGTCTTTTCAACTTGTTTAAGTCGGGGTCCACGCTAATCAATTCATGGTAAAAAAAAGTGATTCCCTTGACCGAGCATCAAAACCCGGATCGCGACGGTGAGCGCATTGAATCCTAACCACTAGACTGTACCATCAAGTACAGCCAGGAACAACACTTTACGTTACTAACCAATATAAATAACCATTTATATATACACGTCAGTAGGCTAAATGAACCTCTTCAACATAACATTTAACTATGTATATATATTTCCCAATGGTTCAACCGCCACCTGCCCGAATCTATTTAAAATATATTTTTTTCGTCAAGTCACCCGCCCAACCTGCTGTTTATCCGCGGACTCCACGGTTGTGACCGTAAACCGCGCATCTCTACTAGATACAGTTTTTTTTTATTGTTTGCAAATACAAAAATTTGGTTTTACTCAATATGACTGTATACAATATGACAGTTATTTTTACATAACTCCTACACCACACATGAAAAATGGCTAATAATGCCTGAAAAAATGCATCTTTGGGAGTTTTACTCGAAACATATGCTTTTTTAAATCTTGCAAATGCAAAAAGTAGTTTTTTACTCAATATGACAATAATGTTCTTAGAATCTTGAGATAATGTGACAAAAGCAATAAAAATGTTTTCAAACATCCCTTCTAAAGAACAAATGCAAAATGACTAATAATGCCTGTCAAAATGACTAATAATGCCTAATAATGTATCTTTGTTCGCGGTACTAGAAAAATTATATTTTATAAAAAGTATGTTTTTACTCAATTTGACAAGAATGTACATACAAGTCTGAGATATTGCAAGAAAAAAGCAATACAAATGTATTCCAGCATAATTCCTAATCCAAACGTGCAAAATGTGTAAAAATGCCTGTGATATTGAATCCGTTTGAGTTTTACTAGACACAGTTGTTTTTTTTATGGTTCGCAAATACAAACATTTGGTTTTACTCAATACACGGGCAAAATGTCTAATAATCCCTGAAGAAATGTATCATTTTGAGTTTTACTGGAAAAAAAAACATATAGTAAGATGTGCAAAAACAAAAAGTAATTTTTTACCCAATTTCACAGTAATGTACTGAGAATCCTGAGCTAATGCGAAAAAAGCAATGAAATGTCCTCCAACATAATTCCTAATCCAAACGTGCAAAATGTCTAAAAATGCCTGCGATATTGAATCCATGTGAGTTTTACTAGATGCAGTTGTTTTTTTATGGTTTGCAAATACAAACATTTGGTTTTACTCAATATGACTGTATACTGTAACACTCAATATGACAGTTATTTAAACATAATTCCTACACCACACATGAACAATGGCTAATAATGCCTGAAAGAATGCATCTTTGGGAGTTTTGCTGGAAACATATGCTTTTGTAAATCTTGCAAATGCAAAAACTGGTTTTTTACTCAATATGACAATCATTTTTTTAGAATCCTGAGATAATGCTAAAAAAGCAATACAAATGTATTCAAACATAACTTCTAAACAACACATGCAAATTGGATAATAATGCCTACACTGTAAAAAAAAATCATATTTTTATGGTTAATTTACTCTAAATTTCTACTGTAATTTTTCTTTTTTTTTCAAATAGGTTATAAAACTGAAGAATTGAAGACATTATCTGTAAATAGACAAACTGTCTGTTATTTTGAGTAATATGCCAGTATTGACAAACTATGTATATTACTATTTTTTATTACAGAAAAATACCAAATCAATAATACATATCATTTTCTGTTTTCTCAAATTACTTTCAAATTCATGTAAAATTACAGTAATTAACTTCCATTTAACATGTACTTGTTATATAAAAGTCCATGTCCATATTAACAATCTACCAGTTTTATATGTAATTTAAAGGAATATCTTTTTTTTTGTTAATATGTACGTGTGATTTTGTATTTACGTTGAAAAATATTTGTAGCCTGTCATATAAAGGTTTATGCTTGTACAAACAATTCAAGATTTTTCTCTGTAATATGACACACGTTGGTGAGTGCAAGACATACTTGATCTACAGCCAACAGCCACACAGGTCACACTGACGGTGGCCATACAAATATATTTAACACTGTTACAAATATGCGCCACACTGTGAACCCACATCAAACAAGAATGACAAACACATTTCACGAGAACATCTTCACCGTAACACAAAATAAACACAAAAGAACAAATACCCAGAATGCCAAGCAGCGCTACTCTTCCGGGCTACACCCCCGCAGCCACCAAACCCCGCCCACCTCAACCAACACATGGAGGGGGGCGGTGATGTGGGGTGGTGGCGGGGGTGTAGCCCGGAAGAGTAGCGCTGCATGGAATTCTGGGTATTTGTTCTTTTGTGTTTATTTTGTGTTACGGTGAAGATGTTCTCCCAAAATGTGTTTGTCATTCTTGTTTGATGTGGGTTAGCATTGTGTCGCATATTTGTAACAATGTTAAAAATTGTTGTACAGCCACCGTCCTCCGTGTGATCTATATTGCTGTTGATCAAGTACGTCTTGTGGTCAACATTGTATGCCCTATGAACCTTTGTACAATTTGAGTGCATCTACTTTAGGCAAGCTGTTAGTTTGCTGAATTAGTGAGCACAAAGCAAGATTGTCAAGGAAGTTGAAGGCAATGTTGTCACAGGCATCACCTTAAAATGATTGTCACACTGATAAATAAACAATACTCTACGAGATACACAAGAGGTCTCTTTATATTTCGGGAGGATTGGCAAACATGTTGCTAAGTCTAGATTGCCATTCAAAGAAGGTGAATCCACTTTTCATGTAGTTTCAGCATCCGGTGGACCCTAGTTAAATTGAATTAGAAACCCCTGATCTTAACAACTCAAAAAGTCTGTAAAATAATAGCATTTTTCTGTGGTACTGCCAGCATTGTCACATCATTAAAGTTGGTTGATCTTATTAATTTGGAAAAACCCTGTGGAATAAAAGTATTTTTCTGCAAAACTATTTGCATCGTTATTTTATTAAAGGTGGTTGAATTTAATAATTTGGTAAAAGTCTGTAAAATTACGATATTTTTCCGCAAAACGTTTTATGAAAATTTCTGTAAGTATGTTTTTGATTATTATTTGGTTTACAATGTTTTACTTAAATTTTATAGTTTTCGTTTGGCAGTCGTATCTGCCAGTAGATGACAGTTTTTTTTACAGAATTTTTTTTACAGTGTAGAGACATTGATCTTTTTCAGTTTTACTAGAAAAAATATATTTTTTAAGGTTCTCAAACACACAAGGTACACTGTAATAAAAAATCTGTAAAAAAAACTGTAATCTACTGGCAGCTACGTCTACCAAATGAAAACCATAAAATTAAAGTAAAACACTGTATACCAAATAATGAACTAAAACATATTTACAGAAATGTTCATTAAACGTTTTGCGGAAAAGTATAAACACATTTCAGATTTTTACTAAATTGTTAAGATCAAAAACCTTTAATAAAGTGACGATGCAAACAGCTCTGCTGGAAAATACCTTCATTCTACAGAGTTTTTCCAATTAGTTACGATCAACCAACTTTAATGGAGTGACAATGCTGGCAGTTCCACAGAAAAATACCATTATTTTACAGATTTTTTCTGAATTATTAAGTTCAGGGGTCTCAAACTCAGTGTACAGGGGGGCTACAGTGTGTAGAAATTACGTGAAGAGTGGATTCACCTTCTTTGAATGGCTATACCGACCTGGCAACATACTTGCCAATTTTTACAGGAGAATCCCTGTGTTTTTCTATGGTTTGCAAACAAAAAATTTAGGTTTTACTCAATATGACTGTATACGGTAACACTCAATATGACGATTATTTAAACATAACTCTTACACCACAATGAAAAATGTCTAATAATGCCTAAAGAAATGCATCTTTGAGAGTTTTCCTGAAAAAAAAAACATTTGGCAAGGTTTGCAAAAACAAAATATAATTTTTTACTCAATTAGACAGTAATGTACTTAGATTCCTGAGATAAAGCGAAAAAAACAATAAAAATGTATTCCAACATAATTCCTAATCAAAACTTGCAAAATGTCTAAAAATGCCTATGATATTGAATACATGTGAGTTTTACTAGATACAGTTGTTTTTCTATGGTTTGCAAATACAAAATTTAGGTTTTACTCAAAATGACTGTATACTGTAACACTCAATATGACAGTTATTTAAACATAACTCCTACACCACACATGAAAAATGGCTAATAATGCCTGAAATAATGGGAGTGTTACTCGAAACATATGGTTTTTTATATCTTGCAAATGCAAAAAGTATTTTTTTATTCAATATGACTATAGTAGTCTTAGAATCCTGAGATAATGCAAAAAAAGCAATAAAAATGTATTCAAACATAACTCCTACACCCCACATGAAAAATGGCTAATAATGCCTGAAATAATGGTTCTTTGGGAGTTTTACTCGAAGCATATGCTTTTTTAAATCTTGCAAATGCAAAAAGTAGTTTTTTACTCAATATGACTATAATGTTCTTAGAATCCTGAGATAATGCGAAGAAAAAAAAAAGGTATTCAAACATAACTTTTAATCCAAACGTGTAAAATGTCTAAAAATGCCTGTAATTTTGAATAAATGTTAGTTTTACTAGATACAGTTGTTTTTTTTATAGTTTGCAAAAACAAAAATGAGGTTTTACTCAATATGACTGTATACTGTCATATTGGGCGTTACAGTATACAGTCATATTGAGTAAAACCTAGTTTTTGTATTTGTGATTCTTTCCAAAATACCCGATTCTGGTAAAACTCACATAAATTCAATATTACATGCTTTTTTAGACAAATTTCACGTTTAGTTTTGGAGTTATGATTATAAACCTTTCATATTAGTATGACGGTTACACTGTTATTTTGAATAAAAAAGCTAACTTGTGTCTTTGCAAACCTTACACAAGATAATTTTTCTAGTACAACTAACAAAAATACATATCTCTAGGCAACACATGCCATTTTGCATGTGTTGTTTAGAAGTTATGTTGGAATACATTTGTATTGCTTTTTTCGCATTATCTCAGGATTCTAAGACTATTATAGTTATATTGAATAAAAAACTACTTTTTGCATTTGCAAGATTTAAAAAAGCATATGTTTCGAGTAAAACTCCCATTATTTCAGGCATTATTAGCCATTTTTCATGTGTGGTGTAGGAGTTATGTTTAAATAACTGTCATATTGAGTGTTACAGTATTCAGTCATATTGAGTAAAACCTCAATTTTGTATTTGCAAACCATAGAAAAACAACTGTATCTAGTAAAACTCACAATGTTCAATATCATAGGCATTTTTAGAACTTTTGCAAGTTTTGATTAGGAATTATGTTGGAATACATTTTTATTGTTTTTTTCCTTTTATCTCAAGTATGTTGCCAGGTCGGTATAGCCATTCAAAGAAGGCTAATCCACTCTTCACATAGTTTCTACACACTGTAGCCCCCCTGTACACTGAGTTTGAGACCCCTGAACTTAATAATTCAGAAAAAATCTGTAAAATAATGGTATTTTTCTGTGGAACTGCCATCATTGTCACTCCATTAAAGTTGGTTGATCGTAACTAATTGGAAAAACTCTGTAGAAAAAAGGTATTTTCCAGCAGAGCTGTTTGCATCGTCACTTTATTAAAGGTGGTTGATCTTAACAATTTAGTAAAAATCTGAAATTTGTTTATACTTTTCCGCAAAACGTTTAATGAAAATTTCTGTAAATATGTTTTAGTTCATTATTTGGTATACAGTGTTTTACTTTAATTTTATGGTTTTCATTTGGTAGACATAGCTGCCAGTAGATTACAGTTTTTTTTACAGAATTTTTTTTACAGTGTACCTTGTGTGTTTGAGAATCTTAAAAAATATATTTTTTCTAGTAAAACTGAAAAAGATCAATGTCTCTACACTGTAAAAAAAATTCTGTAAAAAAAAACTGTCATTTACTGGCAGATACGACTGCCAAACGAAAACTATAAAATTTAAGTAAAACATTGTAAACCAAATAATAATCAAAAACATACTTACAGAAATTTTTATGAAACGTTTTACGGAAAAATATCGTAATTTTACAGACTTTTACCAAATTATTAAATTCAACCACCTTTAATAAAGTAACGATGCAAATAGTTTTGCAGAAAAATACTTTTATTCCACAGGGTTTTTACAGGCTTTTTTAGACAAATTTCACGTTTAGTTTTGGAGTTATGATTATAAACCTTTCATATTTAGTATGACAGTTACACTGTTATATGGAATAAAAAAACTAACTTGTGTCTTTGCAAACCTTACAAAAGATCATTTTTCTAGTACAACTAACAAAAATACATATCTCTAGGCATTATTAGCCTATTTGCATAAGTTGTTTAGAAGTTATGTTGGAATACATTTGTATTGCTTTTTTCGCATTATCTCAGGATTCTAAGACTATTATAGTCGTATTGAATAAAAAACAACTTTTTGCATTTGCAAGATTTTAAAAAGCATATGCTTCTTGTAAAACTCCAAAAGATGCATTATTTCAGGCATTATTAGCCATTTTTCATGTGTGGTGTAGGAGTTATGTTTAAATAACTGTCATATTGAGTGTTACAGTATACAGTCATATTGACTAAAACCTCATTTTTGTATTTGCAAACCATATAAAAACAACTGTATCTGGTAAAACTCACATGTATTCAATATCACAGGCATTTTTAGACATTTTGCACGTTTGGATTAGGAATTATGTTGGAATACATTTTTATTGTTTTTTTCGCTTTATCTCAGGATTCTAAGAACATTGTCAAATTGAGTAAAAAATTATATTTTGTTTTTTCAGGAAAACTCTCAAAGATGCATTTCTTCAGGCATTATTAGACATTTTGCATGCATATTTTTGGAGTTTTGTTTCAAAAACCGTCATTTTGAGTGTGACCAATATGAGGCCCGTACAATTGACCACTAAATGGTAACACCCCAATAAGTTTTTCAACTTGTTTAAGTCGGGGTCCACGCTAATCAATTCATGATTAAAAAAAAGTGATTTCCTTCACCGAGCATCAAACCCGGATCGCGACGGTGAGCGCATTGAATCCTAACCACTAGACTGTAGCATCAAGTACAGCCAGGAGCAACACTTTACGTTACTAACCAATATAAATAAACCATTTATATATACACGTCAGTAGGTTAAATGAAACTCTTCAACATAACATTTCACTATGTATATATATTTCCCAATGGTTCAACCGCCACCTGCCCGAATCTATTTAAAATCTATTTTTTCGTCAATTCACCCGCCCGACCTGCTGTTTATCCGCGGACTCCACGGTTGTGACCGTAAACCGCGCATCTCTACTGGATACAGTTGTTTTTTTATTGTTTGCTAATACAAAAATTTGGTTTTACTCAATATGACTGTATACAATATGACAGTTATTTTTACATAACTCCTACACCACACATGAAAAATGGCTAATAATGCCTGAAAAAATGCACCTTTGGGAGTTTTACTCGAAACATATGCTTTTTTAAATCTTGCAAATGCAAAAAGTAGTTTTTTACTCAATATGACAATAATGTTCTTAGAATCTTTAGATAATGTGACAAAAGCAATAAAAATGTTTTCAAACATCCCTTCTAAACAACAAATGCAAAATGACTAATAATGCCTGGAGATATGTATCTTTGTTAGCGGTACTAGAAAAATTATATTTTGTAAAAAGTATGTTTTTACTCAATTTGACAAGAATGTACATACAATTCTGAGATATTGTAAAAAAAAAAGCAATACAAATGTATTCCATCATAATTCCTAATCCAAACGTGCAAAATGTCTAAAAATGTCTGTGATATTGAATCCATTTGAGTTTTACTAGACACAGTTGTTTTTTTATGGTTCGCAAATATAAACATTTGGTTTTACTCAATACACGGGCAAAATGTCTAATAATGCCTGAAGAAATGTATCATTTTGAGTTTTACTGGAAAAAAAACATATGGTAAGGTTTGAAAAAACAAAAAGTAATTTTTTACCCAATTTCACAATAATGTACTGAGAATCCTGAGCTAATGCGAAAAAAGCAATGAAATGTCCTCCAACATAATTCCTAATCCAAACGTGCAAAATGTCTAAAAATGCCTGCGATATTGAATCCATGTGAGTTTTACTAGATGCAGTTGTTTTTTTATGGTTTGCAAATACAAAAATTTGGTTTTACTCAATATGACTGTATACTGTAACACTCAATATGACAGTTATTTAAACATAATTCCTACACCACACATGAACAATGGCTAATAATGCCTGAAGGAATGCGTCTTTGGGAGTTTTGCTGGAAACATATGCTTTTGTAAATCTTGCAAATGCAAAAACTAGTTTTTTACTCAATATGACAATCATTTTTTTAGAATCCTGAGATAATGCTAAAAAAGCAATACAAATAAATTCAAACATAACTTCTAAACAACACATGCAAAATGGCTAATAATGCCTACACTGTAAAAAAAAAATTCATATTTTTATGGTTAATTTACTTTAAATTTCTACTGTATTTTTTTTTTAAATAGGTTATAAAACAGAAGAATTGAAAACATTATCTGTAAATAAACAAATTGTCCGTTATTTTAAGTAATATGCCAGTATTGACAAACTATGTATATTACTATTTTTTATTACAGAAAAATACCAAATCAATAATATATATCATTTTCTGGTTTGGTAAGGTTGGCGAAAACAAAAAGTATTTTTCTACTAATTTGACAGTAATGTACTTAGAATCCTGAGATAATGCAAAAAAAGCAATTTAAAGGTATTCCAACATAATTCCTAATTCAAACGTTCAAAATGTCTAAAAATGCCTGTGATGTTGAATAAATGTGAGTTTTACTAGATATGGTTTTTTTTTATGGTTTGCAAATACAAAATTTAGCATAATTTTTTTTAAATTTTGCAAATGCAAAAAGTTGTTTTTTACTCAACATGACTATAAGGCTCTTAGATTCTTGAGATAATGCAAAAAAAGCAATAAAAATGTATTCAACAAAACTCCTAATCCAAACGTGCAAAATGTCCTAAAATGCCTGTGATATTGAATTAATGTTAGTTTTACTTGATACAGTTGTTTTTCTATGGTTTGCAAATACAAAATTTAGGTTTTACTCAATGTGACTGTATACTGTAACACTCAATATGACAGTTATTTAAACATAACTCCTACACCACACATGCAAAATGTCTAATAATGCCTGAAGAAATGCATCTTTGAGAGTTTTCCTGAAAAAAAAAAACATTTGGCAAGGTTTGCAAAAACCAAAAAATAATGTTTTACTCAATTTGACAGTAATGTACTTAGAATCCTGAGATAATGCGAAAAAAGCAATAAAATTGTATTCAAACATAACTTCCAAACAACGCATGAAAAATGGCTGATAATGCCTAGACATGTGTATTTTTGTTAGTTGTACTAGAAAATGTATCTTTTTAAGGTTAGCAAAGACACAAGTTAGTTTTTTTATTCAATATAACAGTGTAACTATCATACTAAATATTAAAGTTTTATAATCATAACTCCAAAACCAAACTTGAAATGTGTCTTAAAAAACCTGTAATATTGAATTTATGTGAGTTTTAACAGAATCAGGTATTTTGGAGAGGTTCACAAATACAAAAATTAGGTTTTCCTGGCCTCATATTGGTCACACTCAAAATGACAGTTTTTAAAACATAACTCCTAAAGTAGAAATGCAACATGTCTAAAAATGCCTGAAGAAATGTATCTTTGAGAGTTTTTCTGGAAAAAAAAAAACATTTGGTAAGGTTGGCGAAAACAAAAAGTATTTTTCTAGTAGTTACATTATACAATATGACTGTATAATGTAACACTCAATTTGACAGTTATTTAAACATAACTCCTACACCACACATGCAAAATGTCTAATAATGCCGGAAGAAATGCATCTTTGAGAGTTTTCCTGAAAAAAAAAAAAACATTTGGCAAGGTTTGCAAAAACAAAATAATTTTTTTTACTCAATTTGACGGTAATGTACTTAGAATCCGGAGATAAAGCCAAAAAAACAATAAAAATGTATTCAAACATAATTCTTAATCCAAACGTGCAAAATTTCTAAAAATGCCTATGATATGGAATACGCGTGAGTTTTACTAGATGCAGTTGTTTTTCTATGATTTGCAAATACAAAAAGGAGATTTTAGTCAATATGACTGTATACTGTAACACTCAATATGACAGTTTTTTAAACATAGTTCCTACACCACACATTAAAAATGGCTAATAATGCCTGAAATAATGCATCTTTTGGAGTTTTACTAGAAGCATAAGCTTTTTTAAATTTTGCAAATGCAAAAAGTTGTTTTTTACTCAACATGACTATAAAGTTCTTAGATTCCTAAGATAATGCGAAAAAAGCAATAAAATCATAACTCCTAATCCAAACGTGCAAAATGTCTAAAAATGCCTTTGATATTGAATACGTGTGAGTTTTACTAGATACAGTTGTTTTTCTATGGTTTGCAAATACACAATTTAGATTGTACTCAATGTGACTGTATACTGTAACACTCAATATGACAGTTATTTAAACATAACTCCTACAAACACACATGCAAAATGTCTAATACTGCCTGAAGAAATGCATCTTTGAGAGTTTTCCTGAAAAAAACATTTGGCAAGGTTTGCAAAAACAAAATATAATTTTTTACTCAATTTGACAGTAATGTACTTAGAATCCTGAGATAATGCAAAAAAAAGCAATAAAAATGTATTCAAACATAACTTCCAAACAACGCATGTAATATGGCTGATAATGCCTAGAGATGTGTATTTTTGTTAGTTCTACTAGAAAATTTATCTTTTGTAAGGTTAGCAAAGACACAAGTTTGTTTTTTTATTCCATATAACAGTGTAACTGTCAAACTAAATATGAAAGGTTTATAATCATAACTCCAAAACCAAACTTGAAATGTGTCTAAAAAAGCCTGTAATATTGAATTTACGTGAGTTTTACCAGAATCGGGTATTTTGGAAAGAATCACAAATACAAACATTCGGTTTTACTGGCCTCATATTGGTCACACTCAAAATGACAGTTTTTGAAACAAAAATCCAAAAATATGCATGCAAAATGTCTAATAATGCCTGAAAAAAGGCATCTTTGAGAGTTTTCCTGAAAAAAAAAAAACATTTGACAAGGTTTGCAAAAACAAAATATATTTTTTTACTCAATTTGACAGTAATGTACTTAGAATCCTGAGATAAGGCGAAAAAAACAATAAAACTGTATTCCAACATAATTCCTAATCCAAACGTGAAAAATGTCTAAAAATGCCTGTGATATTGAATACATGTGAGTTTTACTAGATACAGTTGTTTTTCTATGGTTTGCAAATACAAAAATGAAGTTTTAGTCATTATGACTGTATACTGTAACACTCAATATAACAGTTATTTAAACATAAATCCTACACAAAACATAAATAATGGCTAATAATGCCTGAACAAATGCATCTTTGGGAGTTTTACTGGAAGCACATGCTTTTTTGAATTTTGCAAATGCAAAAAGTTGTTTTTTAATCAATATGACTATAATGTTCTTAGAATCCTGAGATAATGCGAAAAAAGCAATAAAAATGTATTCCAACATAATACCTAATTCAAACGTGCAAAATGTCTAGAAATGCCTGTGATATTGAATAAATGTTAGTTTTACTAGATGCAGTTGTTTTTCTATGGTTTGCAAATACAAAATTGAGGATTTACTCAATATGACTGTATACTGTAACACTCAATATGACAGTTATTTAAACATAACTCCTAAACCACACATGTAAAATGTCTAATAATGCCTGAAATAATGCATCTTTGGGAGTTTTACTCGAAACATATGCTTTTTAAAATTTGGCAAATGCAAAAAGTAGTTTTTTACTCAATATGACTATAATGTTCTTAGAATCCTGAGATAATGCGAAAAAAGCAATAAAAATGTATTCCAACCTAACTCCTAATCCAAACCTGCAAAATGTCTAAAAATGCCTGTGATATTGAGTAAATGTTAGTTTTTCTAGATACAGTGGTTTCTCTATGGTTTGCAAATACAAAATTTAGGTTTTACTCAATATGACTGTATACTGTAACACTCAATATGACAGTTTTTTAAACATAACTCCTACACCACACATGAAAAATGGCTAATAATGCCTGAAATAATGCATCTTTGGGGGTTTCACTCGAAGCATATGATTTTTTAAATCTTGCAAATGCAAAAAGTAGTTTTTTTCGCAATATGACTATAATGTTCTTAGAATCCTGAGATAATAGGAAAAAAGCAATAAAAATGTATTCCAACATAACTCCTAATCCAAACGTGCAAAATGTCTAAAAATGCCTGTGATAAGGAATACATGTTAGTTTTACTAGATACAGTTGTTTTTTTATGGTTTGCAAATACAAAATTTAGGTTTTACTCAATATGACTGTATACTGTAAAACTCAATATGACAGTTTTTTAAACATAACTCCTACACCACACATGAAAAATGGCTAATAATGCCTGAAATAATGCATCTTTGGGGGTTTCACTCGAAGCATATGCTTTTTTAAATCTTGCTAATGCAAAAAGTAGTTTTTTTCGCAATATGACTATAATGTTCTTAAAATCCTGAGATAATGCGAAAAAAGCAATAAAAATGTATTCCAACATAACTCCTAATACAAACGTGCAAAATGTCTAACAATGTCTGTGATAAGTAATACATGTTAGTTTTACTAGATACAGTTGTTTTACTATAGTTTGCAAATACAAAATGTATGTTTTACTCAATATGACTGTATACTGTAAAACTCAATATGACAGTTTTTTAAACATAACTCCTACACCACACATGAAAAATGGCTAATAATGCCTGAAATAATGCATCTTTGGGAGTTTTATTCGAAACATATGCTTTTTTAAATCTTGCAAATGCAAAAAGTAGTTTTTTATTCAATATTACTATAATAGTCTTAGAATCCTGAGATAATGAGAAAAAAAGCAATAAAAATGTATTCCAACATAACTTTTAAACAACACATGCAAAATGGCTAATAATGCCTAGAGATATGTATTTTTGTTAGTTGTACTAGAAAAATGATCTTTTGTGAGGTTTGCAAAGACACAAGTTAGTTTTTTTTATTCAATATAACAGTGTAACTGTCATATTAAATATGAAAGGTTTATAATCATAACTCCAACTCTAAACGTGAAATTTGTCTAAAAAAAGCATGTAATATTGAATTTATGTGACTTTTACCAGAATCGGGTATTTTGGAAAGAATCACAAATACAAAAACCAGGTTTTACTCAATATGACTGTATACTGTAACGCCCAATATGACAGTTATTTAAACATAACTCCTACACCACACATGAAAAATGGCTAATAATGCCTGAAATAATGCATCTTTGGGAGTTTTACTCGAAACATATGCTTTTTTAAATCTTGCAAATGCAAAAAGTAGTTTTTTACTCAATATTAATATAATAGTCTTAGAATCCTGAGATAATGAGAAAAAAGCAATAAAAATGTATTCAAACATAACTTTTAAACAACACGTGCAAAATGGCTAATAATGCCTAGAGATACTGTATGTATTTTTGTTAGTTGTACTATAAAAATGATCTTTTGTAAGGTTTGCAAAGACACAAGTTAGTTTTTTTATTCAATATAACAGTGTAACTGTCATACTAAATATGAAAGGTTTATAATCATAACTCCAAAACCAAACTTGAAATTTGTCTAAAAAAGCCTGTAATATATAATATACGTGAGTTTTACCAGAATCGGGTATTTTGGAAAGAATCACAAATACAAACATTGGGTTTTACTGGCCTCATATTGGTCACACTCAAAATGACAGTTTTTGAAACAAAACTCCAAAAATATGCATGCAAAATGTCTAATAATGCCTGAAGAAATGCATCTTTGAGAGTTTTCCTGAAAAAAAACAAATATTTGGCAATATTTGCAAAAACAAAATATGATTTTTTACTCAATTTGACATTAATGTACTTAGAATCCTGAGATAAAGCGAAAAAAACAATAAAAATTTATTCCAACATAATTCCTAATCCAAACGTGCAAAATGTCTAAAAAAGTCTCTGATATTGAATACATGTGAGTTTTACTAGATACAGTTGTTTTTCTATGGTTTGCAAATACAAAAATGAGGGTTTAGTCAATATGACTGTATACGTTAACACTCAATATAACAGTTATTTAAACATAAATCCCACACAACACATGGAAAATGGCTAATAATGCCTGAAATAATGCATATTTTGGAGTTTTACTGGAAGCATATGCTTTTTTAAATTTTGCAAATGCAAAAAGTAGTTTTTTACTCAATATGACTATAATATTCTTTGAATTCTGAGATAATGCGAAAAAAGCAATAAAAATGTATTCCAACATAACTCCTAATCCAAACGTGCAAAATGTCTAAAAATGCCTGTGATATTGAATAATTGTTAGTTTTACTAAATACAGTTGTTTTTTATGGTTTGCAAATACAAAATTTAGGTTTTACTCAATATGACTGTATACTGTAACACTCAATATGACAGTTATTTAAACATAAGTCCTACACCACACATGGAAAATGGCTAATAATGCCTGAAATAATGCATCTTTGGGGGTTTCACTCGAAGCATATGCTTTTTAAATCTTGCAAATGCAAAAAGTAGTTTTTATTCAATATGACTATAATAGTCTTAGAATCCTGAGATAATGCGAAAAAAGCAATAAAAATGTATTCCAACATAACTCCTAATCCAAACGTGCAAAATGTCTAAAAATGCCTGTGATAAGGAATACATGTTAGTTTTACTAGATACAGTTGTTTTTCTATGGTTTGCAAATACAAAATGTAGGTTTTAATCAATATGACTGTATACTGTAACACTCAATATAACAGTTATTTAAACATAAATCCCACACAACACATGAAAAATGGCTAATAATGCCTGAAATAATGCATATTTTGGAGTTTTACTGGAAGCATATGCTTTTTTAAATTTTGCAAATGCAAAAAGTAGTTTTTTACTCAATATGACTATAATATTCTTAGAATCCTGAGATAATGCGAAAAAAGCAATAAAAATGTATTCCAACATAACTCCTAATCCAAACGTGCAAAATGTCTAAAAATGCCTGTGATATTGAATAATTGTTAGTTTTACTAAATACAGTTGTTTTTTTATGGTTTGCAAATACAAAATTTAGGTTTTACTCAATATGACTGTATACTGTAACACTCAATATGACAGTTATTTAAACATAAGTCCTACACCACACATGGAAAATGTCTAATAATGCCTGAAATAATGCATCTTTGGGGGTTTCACTAGAAGCATATGCTTTTTTTAAATCTTGCAAATGCAAAAAGTAGTTTTTTTCTCAATATGACTATAATGTTCTTAGAATCCTGAGATAATGCGAAAAGAGCAATAAAAATGTATTCCAACATAACTCCTAATCCAAACGTGCAAAATGTCTAAAAATGCCTGTGATAATTTCAGGTATTTTTAGCCATTTTCATGTCGGAGTAATGTTTAAATAACTGTCATATTCAGTGTTACAGTATACAGTCATATTGACTAAACCCTCATTTTTGTTTTTGCAAACCATAGAAAAACAACTGTATCTAGTAAAACTCACATGTATTCAATATCAGAGACATTTTTAGACATTTTGCACGTTTTTTGGTTTTTTTATTCCATATAACAGTGTAACTGTCATACTAAATATGAAAGGTTTATAATCATAACTCCAAAACCAAACTTGAAATTTGTCTAAAAAAGCTTGTAATATATAATTTACGTGAGTTTTACCAGAATCGGGTATTTTGGAAAGAATCACAAATACAAACATTGGGTTTTACTGGCCTCATATTGGTCACACTCAAAATGACAGTTTTTGAAACAAAACTCCAAAAATATGCATGCAAAATGTCTAATAATGCCTGAAGAAATGCATCTTTGAGAGTTTTCCTGAAAAAAAAAAAAACATTTGGCAATATTTGCAAAAACAAAATATAATTTTTTACTCAATTTGACAGTAATGTACTTAGAATCCTGAGATAAAGCGAAAAAAAACAATAAAAATGTATTCCAACATAATTCCTAATCCAAACGTGCAAAATGTCTAAAAAAGTCTCTGATATTGAATACATGTGAGTTTTACTAGATACAGTTGTTTTTCTATGGTTTGCAAATACAAAAATGAGGGTTTAGTCAATATGACTGTATACTGCAAAACTCAATATAACAGTTATTTAAACATAAATCCCACACAACACATGAAAAATGGCTAATAATGCCTGAAATAATGCATATTTTGGAGTTTTACTGGAATCATATGCTTTTTTAAATTTTGCAAATGCAAAAAGTAGTTTTTTACTCAATATGACTATAATATTCTTAGAATCCTGAGATAATGCGAAAAAAGCAATAAAAATGTGTTCCAACATAACTCCTAATCCAAACGTGCAAAATGTCTAAAAATGCCTGTGATATTGAATAATTGTTAGTTTTACTAAATACAGTTGTTTTTTAATGGTTTGCAAATACAAAATTTAGGTTTTACTCAATATGACTGTATACTGTAACACTCAATATGACAGTTATTTAAACATAAGTCCTACACCACACATGGAAAATGGCTAATAATGCCTGAAATAATGCATCTTTGGGGGTTTCACTCGAAGCATATGCTTTTTTAAATCTTGCAAATGCAAAAAGTAGTTTTTTTCTCAGTATGACTATAATGTTCTTAGAATCCTGAGATAATGCGAAAAAAGCAATAAAAATGTATTCCAACATAACTCCTAATCCAAACGTGCAAAATGTCTAAAAATGCCTGTGATAAGGAGTACATGTTAGTTTTACTAGATACAGTTGTTTTTCTATGGTTTGCAAATACAAAATGTAGGTTTTACTCAATATGACTGTATACTGTAACACTCAATATGACAGTTATTTAAACATAACTCCTACACCACACATGAAAAATGGCTAATAATGCCTGAAATAATGCATCTTTGGGAGTTTTACTCGAAACATATGCTTTTTTAAATCTTGCAAATGCAAAAAGTAGTTTTTATTCAATATGACTATAATAGTCTTAGAATCCTGAGATAATGCGAAAAAAGCAATAAAATGTATTCAAACATAACTTTTAAACAACACATGCAAAATGGCTAATAATGCCTAGTTAGTTGTACTAGAAAAATTATCTTTGTAAGGTTTGCAAAGACACAAGTTAGTTTTTTTATTCAATATAACAGTGTAACTGTCATACTAAATATGAGAGGTTTATAATCATAACTCCAAAACTAAACGTGAAATTTGTCTAAAAAAGCCTGTAATATTGAATTTATGTGAGTTTTAACAGAATCGGGTATTTTGGAAAGAATCACAAATACAAGAAACTAGGTTTTACTCAATATGACTGTATAACATTTATTCAATATCACAGGCATTTTAGACATTTTGCACGTTTGGATTAGGACTTTTGTTGGAATACATTTTTATTGCTTTTTTCGCTTTATCTCAGGATTCTAAGTACATTACTGTCAAATTGAGTAAAAAATTATATTTTGTTTTTGCAAACCTTGCCAAATGTTTTTTTTTTCAGGAAAACTCTCAAAGATGCCTTTTTTTCAGGCATTATTAGACATTTTGCATGCATATTTTTGGATATTTGTTTCAAAAACTGTCATTTTGAGTGTGACCAATATGAGGCCAGTAAAACCCAATGTTTGTATTTGTGATTCTTTCCAAAATACCCATTCTGGTAAAAATCACGTAAATTCAATATTACAGGCTTTTTTAGACAAATTTCAAGTTTGGTTTTGGAGTTATGATTATAAACCTTTCATATTTAATATGACAGTTACACTGTTATATGGAATAAAAAAAACTAACTTGTGTCTTTGCAAACCTTACAAAAGATCATTTTTCTAGTACAACTAACAAAAATACATATCTCTAGGCATTATTAGCCTATTTGCATGTGTTGTTTAGAAGTTATGTGGGATACATTTTTATTGCTTTTTCGCATTATCTCAGGATTCTAAGACTATTATAGTCATATTGAATAAAAAACTACTTTTTGCATTTGCAAGATTTAAAAAAGCATATGCTTTGAGTAAAACTCCAAAAGATGCATTATTTCAGACATTATTAGCCATTTTTCATGTGTGGTGTAGAAGTTATATTTAAATAACTGTCATATTGGGTGTTACAGTATACAGTCATATTGAGTAAAACCTAAATGTTGTATTTGCAAACCATAGAAAAACCACTGTATCTAGTAAAACTAATATTTATTCAATATAACAGGCATTTTTAGACATTTTGCAGGTTTTGATTAGGAATTATGTTGGAATACATTGTTATTGCTTTTTTCGCATTATCTCAGGATTCTAAGGACATTATGGTCATATTGAGTAAAAAATTACTTTTTGCATTTGCAAGATTTTAACAAGCATATGTTTCGAGTAAAACTCCAAAAGATGCATTATTTCAGGCTTTATTAGCTATTTTTCATGTTTGGTGTAGGAGTTATGTTTAAATAACTGTCATATTGGGTGTTACAGTATACAGTCATATTGAGTAAAACCTACATTTTGTATTTGCAAACAATAGAAAAACAACTGTACCTAGTAAAACTAACATGTATTCCTTATCACAGGCATTTTTAGACATTTTGCACGTTTGGAATAGGAGTTATGTTGGAATCTATTGTAATTACTTTTTTCTCATTATCTCAGGATTTTAAGAACATTATAGTCATATTGAGAAAAAAAACTACTTTTTGCATTTGCAAGATTTAAAAAAGCATATGCTTCCAGTGAAACCCCCATAGATGCATTATTTCAGGCATTATTAGCCATTTTCCATGTGTGGTGTAGTACTTATGTTTAAATAACTGTCATATTGAGTGTTACAGTATACAATATTGAGGAAACCTAAATTTTGTATTTGCAAACCATAGAAAACACAACTGTATCTAGTAAAACTAACAATTTATTCAATATCACAGGCATTTTTAGAAATTTTGCACGTTTGGATTAGGAGTTATGTTGGAATACATTTTTATTGCTTTTTTCGCATTATCTCAGGATTCTAAGACCATCTATAGTCATATTGAGTAAAAAATTACTTTTTGCATTTGCAAGATTTAAAACAGCATATGTTTCGAGTAAAAACTCCCAAAGATGCATTATTTCAGGTATTTTTAGCCATTTCATGTCGGAGTAATGTTTAAATAACTGTCATATTCAGTGTTACAGTATACAGTCATATTGACTAAACCCTCATTTTTGTTTTGCAAACCATAGAAAAACAACTGTATCTAGTAAACTCACATGTATTCAATATCAGAGACATTTTTAGACATTTTGCACGTTTGGATTAGGAATTATGTTGGAATACATTTGTATTATTTTTTTCGCTTATCTCAGGATTCTAAGTACATTACTGTCAAATTGAGTAAAAAATTATATTTTGTTTTTGCAAATATTGCCAAATGTTTTTTTTTCCAGGAAAACTCTCAAAGATGCATTTCTTCAGGCATTATTAGACATTTGCAATTATATTTTGGAGTTTTGTTTCAAAAACTGTCATTTTGAGTGTGACCAATATGAGGCCAGTAAAACCCAATGTTTGTATTTGTGATTCTATCCAAAATACCCGATTCTGGTAAAACTCACGTAAATTCAATATTACAGGCTTTTTTAGACAAATTTCAAGTTTGGTTTTGGAGTTATTATTATAAACCTTTCATATTTAGTATGACAGTTACACTGTTATATGGAATAAAAAAACTAACTTGTGTCTTTGCAAACCTTACAAAAGATCATTTTTTCTAGTACAACTAACAAAAATACATATCTCTAGGCATTACTAGCCATTTTGCATGTGTTGTTTAGAAGTTATGTTGGAATATATTTGTATTGCTTTTTTCGCATTATCTCAGGATTCTAAGACTATTGTAGTCATTTTGAATAAAAACAACTTTTTGCATTTGCAAGATTTAAAAAAAACACATGTTTCGAGTAAAACTCCCAAAGGTGCATTATTGCAGGCATTATTAGCCATTTTCATGTGTGGTGTAGGAGTTATGTTTAAATAACTGTCATATTGAGTGTTACAGTTTACATTCATATTGAGTAAAACCTAAATTTTGTATTTGCAAACCATAGAAAAACAAATGTATCTAGTCAAACTAACAATTATTCAATATCACAGGCATTTTTAGACATTTTGCACGTTTGGATTAGGAGTTATGTTGGAATACATTTTTATTGCTTTTTTCGCATTATCTCAGGATTCTAAGACTATTATAGTCATATTGAATAAAACTACTTTTTGCATTTGCAAGATTTAAAAAAGCATATGCTTCGAGTGAAACCCCAAAGATGCATTATTTCAGGCATTATTAGACATTTTCCATGTGTGGTATAGACTTATGTTTAAATAACTGTCATATTGAGTGTTACAGTATACAGTCATATTGAATAAAACCTAAATTTTGTATTTGCAAACCATAAAAAAACAACTGTATTTAGTAAAACTAACAATTATTCAATATCACAGGCATTTTTAGACATTTTGCACGTTTGGATTAGGAGTTATGTTGGAATACATTTTTATTGCTTTTTTTTGCATTATCTCAGGATTCTAAGAATATTATAGTCATATTGAGTAAAAAACTACTTTTTGCATTTGCAAAATTTAAAAAAGCATATGCTTCCAGTAAAACTCCAAAATATGCATTATTTCAGGCATTATTAGCCATTTTCCATGTGTTGTGTGGGATTTATGTTTAAATAACTGTTATATTGAGTGTTACAGTATACAGTCATATTGACTAAACCCTCATTTTTCTATTTGCAAACCATAGAAAAACAACTGTATCTAGTAAACTCACATGTATTCAATATCAGAGACTTTTTTAGACATTTTGCACGTTTGGATTAGGAATTATGTTTGAATACATTTTTAATTGCTTTTTTCGCATTATCTCAGGATTCTAAGAACATTATAGTCATATTGAGAAAAAAACTACTTTTTGCATATGCAAGATTTAAAAAAGCATATGCTTCGAGTGAAACCCCCAAAGATGCATTATTTCAGGCATTATTAGCCATTTTCCATGTGTGGTATAGGACTTATGTTTAAATAACTGTCATATTGAGTGTTACAGTATACAGTCATATTGAGTAAAACCTAAATTTTGTATTTGCAAACCATAAAAAAACAACTGTATTTAGTAAAACTAACAATTATTCAATATCACAGGCATTTTTAGACATTTTGCACGTTTGGATTAGGAGTTATGTTGGAATACATTTTTATTGCTTTTTTCGCATTATCTCAGGATTCTAAGACTATTAGAGTCATATTGAATAAAAACTACTTTTTGCATTTGCAAGATTTAAAAAAGCATATGCTTCGAGTGAAACCCCCAAAGATGCATTATTTCAGGCATTATTAGCCATTTTCCATGTGTGGTATAGGACTTATGTTTAAATAACTGTCATATTGAGTGTTACAGTATACAGTCATATTGAATAAAACCTAAATTTTGTATTTGCAAACCATAAAAAAACAACTGTATTTAGTAAAACTAACAATTATTCAATATCACAGGCATTTTTAGACATTTTGCACGTTTGGATTAGGAGTTATGTTGGAATACATTTTATTGCTTTTTTCGCATTATCTCAGGATTCTAAGAATATTATAGTCATATTGAGTAAAAAACTACTTTTTGCATTTGCAAGATTTATAAAAGCATATGCTTCGAGTGAAACCCTCAAAGATGCATTAATTCAGGCATTATTAGCCATATTACATAAGTTGTTTGGAAGTTTTGTTTGAATACATTTTTATTGCTTTTTTTGCATTATCTCAGGATTCTAAGTACATTACTGTCAAATTGAGTAAAAAATTATATTTTGTTTTTGCAAACCTTGCCGAATGTTTTTTTTCAGGAAAACTCTCAAAGATGCATTAGTTCAGGCATTATTAGCCATTTTCCATGTGTGGTGTAGGACTTATGTTTAAATAACTGTCATATTGAGTGTTACAGTATACAGTCATATTGAGTAAAACCTAAATTTTGTATTTGCAAACCATAGAAAAACAACTGTATCTAGTAAAACTAACATGTATTCCTTATCACAGGCATTTTTAGACATTTTGCACGTTTGGATTAGGAATTATGTTTGATTACATTTTATTGCTTTTTTCGCATTATCTCAGGATTCTAAGGACATTATAGTCATATTGAGTAAAAAACTACTTGCATTTGCATTTGCAAGATTTTAAAAAGCATATGTTTCGAGTAAAACTCCAAAAGATGCATTATTTCAGGCATTATTAGCCATTTTTCATGTGTGGTGTAGGAGTAATGTTTAAATAACTGTCATATTGGGCGTTACAGTATACAGTCATATTGAGTAAAACCTGGTTTTTGTATTTGTGATTTTTTCCAAAATACCCGATTCTGGTAAAAGTCACATAAATTCAATATTACATGCTTTTTTAGACAAATTTCACGTTTAGTTTTGGAGTTATTATTATAAACCTTTCATATTTAGTATGACAGTTACACTGTTATATTGAATAAAAAAACTAACTTGTGTCTTTGCTAACCTTACAAAAGATCAATTTTCTAGTACAACTAACAAAAATACACATCTCTAGGCATTATCAGCCATATTACATGCGTTGTTTGCAAGTTATGTTTGAATACATTTTTATTGCTTTTTTTTTGCATTATCTCAGGATTCTAAGTACATTACTGTCAAATTGAGTAAAAAATTATATTTTTTTTTTGCAAACCTTGCCAAATGTTTTTTTTCAGGAAAACTCTCAAAGATGCATTTCTTCAGGCAGTATTAGACATTTTGCATGTGTGTTTGTAGGAGTTATGTTTAAATAACTGTCATATTGAGTGTTACAGTATACAGTCATATTGAGTACAATCTAAATTGTGTATTTGCAAACCATAGAAAAACAACTGTATCTAGTAAAACTCACACGTATTCAATATCAAAGGTATTTTTAGACATTTTGCACGTTTGGATTAGGAGTTATGATTTGATTGCTTTTTTCGCATTATCTTAGGAATCTAAGAACTTTATAGTCATGTTGAGTAAAAAAATACTTTTTGCATTTGCAAAATTTAAAAAAGCTTATGCTTCGAGTAAAACTCCAAAAGATGCATTATTTCAGGCATTATTAGCCATTTTTAATGTGTGGTGTAGGAACTATGTTTAAAAAACTGTCATATTGAGTGTTACAGTATACAGTCATATTGACTAAAATCTCCTTTTTGTATTTGCAAACCATAGAAAAACAACTGCATCTAGTAAAACTCACACGTATTCCATATCATAGGCATTTTTAGACATTTTGCACGTTTGGATTAAGAATTATGTTCGAATACATTTTTATTGTTTTTTTGGCTTTATCTCAGGATTCTAAGTACATTACCGTCAAATTGAGTAAAAAAAAATTATTTTGTTTTTGCAAACCTTCCCAAATGTTTTTTTTTTTTTCAGGAAAACTCTCAAAGATGCATTTCTTCCGGCATTATTAGACATTTTGCATGTGTGGTGTAGGAGTTATGTTTAAATAACCGTCAAATTGAGTGTTACATTATACAGTCATATTGTATAATGTAACTACTAGAATAATACTTTTTGTTTTCGCCAACCTAACCAAATAGTTTTTTTTCTAGAAAAACTCTCAAAGATACATTTCTTCAGGCATTTTTAGACATGTTGCATTTCTACTTTTGGAGTTATGTTTCAAAAACTGTCATTTTGAGTGTGACCAATATGAGGCCAGGAAAACATAATTGTTATATTTGTGAACCTCTCCAAAATACCTGATTCTTTTAAAACTCACATAAATTCAATATTACAGGCTTTTTAAGACAAATTTCAAGTTTGGTTTTGGAGTTATGATTATAAAACTTTAATATTTAGTATGATAGTTACACTGTTATATTGAATAAAAGAACTAACTTGTGTCTTTGCTAACCTTAAAAAAGATACATTTTCTAGTACAACTAACAAAAATACACATGTCTAGGCATTATCAGCCATTTTTCATGCGTTGTTTGGAAGTTATGTTTGAATACAATTTTATTGATTTTTTCGCATTATCTCAGGATTCTGAGTACATTACTGTCAAATTGAGTAAAACATTATTTTTTGGTTTTTGCAAACCTTGCCAAATGTTTTTTTTTTTCAGGAAAACTCTCAAAGATGCATTTCTTCAGGCATTATTAGACATTTTGCTTGTGTGGTGTAGGAGTTATGTTTAAATAACTGTCATAGGGAGTGTTACAGTATACAGTCACATTGAGTAAAACCTAAATTTTGTATTTGCAAACCATAGAAAAACAACTGTATCTAGTAAAACTAACATTAATTCAATATCACAGGCATTTTAGGACATTTTGCACGTTTGGATTAGGAGTTTTGTTGAATACATTTTTATTGCTTTTTTTGCATTATCTCAGGAATCTAAGAGCATTATAGTCATGTTGAGTAAAAAACAACTTTTTGCATTTGCAAAATTAAAAAAAGCTTATGGTTTGAGTAAAACTCCCAAAGATGCATTATTTCAGGCATAATTAGACATTTTTCATGTGTGGTGTAGGAGTTATGTTTAAATAACTGTCATATTGAGTATTACATTATACAGTCATATTGAGTAAAACCTCATTTTTGTATTTGCAAACCATAAAAAAAACTTATATCTAGTAAAACTCACATTTATTCAATATCACAGGCATTTTTAGACATTTTGAACGTTTGAATTAGGAATTATGTTGGAATACCTTTTAATTGCTTTTTTTCCATTATCTCAGGATTCTAAGTACATTACTGTCAAATTAGTAGAAAAATACTTTTTGTTTTCGCCAACCTTACCAAATGTTTTTTTTTTTTCCAGAAAAACTCTCAAAGATACATTTCTTCAGGCATTTTTAGACATGTTGCATTTCTACTTTTGGAGTTATGTTTCAAAAACTGTCATTTTGAGTGTGACCAATATGAGGCCAGGAAAACCTAATTTTTGTATTTGTGAACCTCTCCAAAATACCTGATTCTGTTAAAACTCACATAAATTCAATATTATAGCCTTTTTAGACAAATTTCAAGTTTGGTTTTGGGGTTATGATTATAAACCTTTCATATTTAGTATGACTGTTACACTGTTATATTGAATAAAAAAACTAACTTGTGTCTTTGCAAACCTTACAAAAAATCATTTTTCTAGTACAACTAACAAAAATAAATATCTCTAGGCATTATTAGCCATTTTGCATGTGTTTTTTAGAAGTTATGTTTGAATACATTTTTTCTTACTTTTGCATTATGTCAGGATTGTAAGCCTTTGTAGTCATATTGAGTAAAAAACGACTTTTCGCATTTGCAATATTTAAAAAAGCATATGTTTCGAGTAAAACTCCCAAAGATGCATTATTTCAGGCATTATTAGCCGTTTTTCATGTGTGGTGTTGGAGTTATGTTTAAATAACTGTCATATTGAGTGTTACAGTATACAGTCATATTGAGTAAAACCTCATTTTTGTTTTTGCAAACTTTAAAAAAAACAACTGTGTCTAGTAAAACTCACATGTATTCAATATCACAGATATTTTTAGACATTTTGCACGTTTGGATTAGGAGTTATGTTTTTATTGCTTTTTTCGCAGTATCTCAGGAATCTAACAACATTACAGTCATGTTGAGTAAAAGACAACTCTTCGCATTTGCAAAATTTAAAAAAGCTTATGCTTCGAGTAAAACTCCCAAAGATGCATTATTTCAGACATTATTAGCATTTTTTTATGTGTGGTGTAGGGGTTATGTTTAAATAACTGTCATATTGAGTGTTAAATTATACGGTCATATTGAGTAAAACCTCAATTTTGTATTTGCAAACCATCAAAAATAACTGTATCTAGTAAAACTCACATGTATTCAATATCACAGGCATTTTTAGACATTTTGAACGTTTGAATTAGGAATTATGTTGGAATACATTTGTATTGCTTTTTTCGCATTATCTCAGGATTCCAAGTACATTACTGTCAAATTAGTAGAAAAATACTTTTTGTTTTCGCCAACCTTACCAAATGTTTTTTTTTTCCAGAAAAACTCTCAAAGATACATTTCTTCAGGGATTTTTAGACATGTTGCATTTCTACTTTTTCAGAACTTCCAAAAATACACATCTCTAGGCATTATCAGCCATTTTGCATGTGGTTTTTAGAAGTTATGTTTGAATACATTTTTATTACTTTTTTCGCATGATGTCAGGATTGTAAGACTTTGTAGTCAATATGAGTAAAAAAGTACTTTTGGCATTTGCAATATTTAAAAAAGGATATGTATCGAGTAATGTTTATTAGTAATGTTTCATGTGTTGTGTAGGATTTATGTTTAAATAACTGTTATATTGAGTGTTACAGTATACAGTCATATTGAGTAAAACCTCATTTTTGTTTTTGCAAACTATAAAAAAAAACAACTGTGTCTAGTAAATCTAACATTTATTCAATATTACAGGCATTTTTAGACATTTTGCACGATTGGATTAGGAGTTATGTTGGAATACATTTTTTTGTTTGTTTTTTTCGTATTATCTCAAGATTCTAAGAACATTATAGACATATTTAGTAAAAAACTACTTTTTGCATTCGCAAGATTTAAAAAAAGCATATGCTTGGAGTAAAACTCCCAAAGATGCATTATTTCAGGCATTATTAGCCATTTTTCATGTGTGGTGTAGGAGTTATGTTTAAATAACTGTCATATTGAGTGTTACAGTTTACAGTCATATTGAGTAAAACTTAGTTTTTGTATTTGTGATTCTTTCCAAAATACCCAATTCTGTTAAAACTCACATAAAATCAATATTACAGGCTTTTTTAGACAAATTTCAAGTTTGGTTTTGGAGTTATGATTATAAACCTTTCATATTTAGTATGATAGTTACACTGTTATATTGAATAAAAAAAACTAACTTGTGTCTTTTCTAACCTTACAAAAGATCAATTTTCTAGTACAACTAACAAAAATACACATCTCTAGGCATTATCAGCTGTTTTTCATGCGTCGTTTGGAATTTATGTTTGAATACATTTTTATTGCTTTTTTTGCATTATCTCAGGATTCTAAGTACTTTACTGTCAAAGTAAAACATTATATTTTGTATTTGCAAACCTTGCCAAATGTTTTTTTTTCAGGAAAACTCTCAAAGATGCATTTCTTCAGGCATTATTAGACATTTTGCATGTATGGTGTAGGAGTTATGTTTAAATAACTGCCATATTGAGTGTTACAGTATACAGTCAAATTGATTAAAACCTAAATTTTGTATTTGCAAACCATAGAAAAACAACTGTATCTAGTAAAACTCACACGTATTCAATATCATAGGCATTTTTAGACATTTTGCACGTTTGGATTAGGAGTTATGTTTTTATTGCTTTTTTCGCATTATCTCAGGAATCTAAGAACATTATAATCATGTTGAGTAAAAAACTACTTTTCGCATTTGCAAAATTTAAAAAAGCTTATGCTTCGAGTAAAACTCCAAAAGATGCATTATATCAGGCATCATTAGCCATTTTTCATGTGTGGTGTAGGAACTATGTTTAAATAATTGTCATATTGAGTGTTACAGTATACAGTCATATTGACTAAAACCTCATTTTTGTATTTGCAAACCATAGAAAAACAACTGCATCTAGTAAAACTCACACGTATTCAATATCATAGGCATTTTTTGACATTTTGCACGTTTGGATTAGGAATTATGTTTGAATACATTTTTATTGTTTTTTTCGCTTTATCTCCGGATTCTAAGTACATTACTGTCAAATTGAGTAAACATTTTATTTAGTTTTTGCAAACCTTGCCAAATGTTTTTTTTTTTCAGGCAAACTCCCAAAGATGCATTATTTCAGGCATTATCAGCTTTTTTTCATGTGTGGTGTAGGAGTTATATTTAAATAACTGTCATATTGAGTGTAACATTATACAGTCATATTGAGTAAAACCTCATTTTTGTATTTGCAAACCATAAAAAAATACTGTATCTAGTAAAACATTTTGAACGTTGGAATACCTTTTAATTGCTTTTTTCGCATTATCTCAGGATTCTAAGTACATTACTGTCAAATTAGTAGAAAAATACTTTTTGTTTTTGCCAACCTTACCAAATGTATTTTTTCCAGAAAAACTCTCAAAGATAATATTTCTTGAGGCATTTTTAAACACGTTGCATCTCTGCTTTTGGAGTTATGTTTCAAAAACTGTCATTTTGAGTGTGACCAATATGAGGCCAGGAAAACCAAATTTTTGTATTTGTGAACCTCCCCAAAATACCGGATTCTGTTAAAACTCACATAAATTCAATATTATGGGCTTTTTAGACAAATTTCAAGTTTGGTTTTGGAGTTATGATTATAAACCTTTTAAATTTAGTATGACTGTTACACTGTTCAATTGAATCAAAAAACTAACTTGTGTCTTTGCAAACCTTACAAAAAAAAATGTTTTCTAGTACAACTAACAAAAATACATATCTCTAGGCATTATCAGCCATTTTGCATGTGCTTTTTAGAAGGTATGTTTGAATACATTTTTTTTACTTATGTCAGGATTGTAAGCCTTTGTAGTCATATTGAGTAAAAAACTACTTTTTGCATTTGCAATATTTAAAAAAGCATATGTTTCGAGTAAAACTCCCAAAGATGCATTATTTCAGGCATTATAAGCCGTTTTTCATGTGTGGTGTTGGAGTTATGTTTAAATAACTGTCATATTGAGTGTTACAGTATACACTCATATTGAGTAAAACCTAATTTTTGTTTTTGCAAACAATTAAAAACAACAACTGTGTCTAGTAAAACTCACATATATTCAATATCACAGGCATTTTTAGACATTTTGCACGTTTGGATTAGGAGTTATGTTTTTATTGCTTTTTTCGCAGTATCTCAGGAATCTAAGAACATTATAGTCATGTTGAGTAAAAAACTACTTTTTGCATTTGCAAAATTTAAAAAAGCTAATGCTTAGAGTAAAACTCCAAAAGATGCATTATTTCAGGCATTATTAGCCATTTTTCATGTGTGGTGTAGGAACTAAATAACTGTCATATTGAGTGTTACAGTATACAGTCATATTGAGAATAACCTCATTTTTGTATTTGCAAACAATAGAAAAACAACTGCATCTAGTAAAACTCACACGTATTCAATATCATAGGCATTTTAGAGATTTTGCACCTTTGGATTAGGAATTATGTTTGAATATATTTTAATTGTTTTTTTCATCTATGGTGTAGGAGTTATGTTTAAATAACTGTCATATTGAGTGTTACAGTATACAGTCAAATTGAGTAAAACCTAAATTTTGTATTTACAAACCTTAGAAAAACAACTGTATCTAGTAAAACTCACACGTATTCAATATCATAGGCATTTTTAGATATTTTGCACGTTTGGATTAGGAGTTATATTTTTATTGCTTTTTTCGCATTATCTCAGGAATCTAAGAACATTATAATCATGTTGAGTAAAAAACTACTTTTCGCATTTGCAAAATTTAAAAAAGCTTATGTTTCGAGTAAAACTCCAAAAGATGCATTATATCAGGCATTATTAGCCATTTTTCATGTGTGGTGTAGGAACTATGTTTAAATAATTGTCATATTGAGTGTTACAGTATACAGTCATATTGACTAAAACCTCATTTTTGTATTTGCAAACCATAGAAAAACAACTGCATCTAGTAAAACTCACACGTATTCAATATCATAGGCATTTTTAGACATTTTGCACGTTTGGATTAGGAATTATATTTGAATACATTTTTATTGTTTTTTTCGCTTTGTCTCCGGATTCTAAATACATTACTGTCAAATTGAGTAAAATTTTTTATTTAGTTTTTGCAAACCTTGCCAAATGTTTTTTTTTTTTCAGGAAAACTCCCAAAGATGCATTATTTCAGGCATTATTAGCCATCTTTCATGTGTGGTGTAGGAGTTATGTTTAAATGACTGTCATATTGAGTGTTACATTATACAGTCATATTGAGTAAAACCTCATTTTTGTATTTGCAAACCATAAAAAAATACTGCATCTAGTAAAACATTTTGAACGTTTGAATTAGGAATTATGTTGGAATACCTTTTAATTGCTTTTGTCGCATTATCTCAGGATTCTAAGTACATTACTGTCAAATTAGTAGAAAAATACTTTTTGTTTTCGCCAACCTTACCAAATGTATTTTTTCCAGAAAAACTCTCAAAGATACATTTCTTCAGGCATTTTTAGACACGTTGCATTTCTACTTTTGGAGTTATGTTTCAAAAACTGTCATTTTGAATGTGACCAATATGAGGCCAGGAAAACCAAATTTTTGTATTTGTGAACCTCTCCAAAATACCTGATTCTGTTAAAACTCACATAAATTCAATATTATAGGCTTTTTAAACACATTTCAAGTTTGGTTTTGGAGTTATGATTATAAACCTTTCATATTTAATATGACAGTTACACTGTTATATTGCATAAAAAAACAACTTTTGTCTTTGCTAACCTTACAAAAGATCATTTTTCTAGTACAACTAACAAAATTACACATCTCTACGCATTATTAGCCATTTTTCATGTGTTGTTTAGAAGTTATGTTTGAATACATTTTTATTGCTTTTTTCACATTATCTCAGGATTCCAAGAACATTATAGTCATATTAAGTAAAAAACTACTTTTTGCATTTGCAAGATTTAAAAAAGCATATATTTCGAGTAAAAATCCAAAAGATGCATTATTTCAGGCATTATTAGCCATTTTTCATGTGTGGTGTAGGAGTTATGTTTAAATAACTGTCATATTGAGTGTTAGTATACAGTTATATTGAGTAAAACCTCATTTTTGTATTTGCAAACAATAGAAAAAATATCACAGGCATTTTTAGACATTTTGCACGTTTGGATTAGGAATTATGTTGGAATATATTTTTATTGCTTTTTTCGCATTATCTCAGGATTATAAGTACATTACAGTCAAATTTAGTAAAAAAAAATACTTTCTGTTTTTGCAAACATTACCAAATGGGTTTTTTTTCCATTAAAACTCTCAAAGATACATATCTTCAGGCATTATTAGACATTTAGCATTTCTACTTTTGGAGTTATGTTTCAAAAACGGTCATTTTGAGTGTGACCAATAGGAGGCCAGTAAAACCTAATTGTTGTATTTGTGAACCTTTCCAAAATACCTGATTCTGTTAAAACTCACATGAATTCAATATTACAGGATTTTTTAGACAAATTTCAAGTTTGGTTTTGGAGTTATGATTATAAACCTTTCATAATTAATATGACAGTTACACTGTTATATTGAATAAAAAAAACTAACTTGTGTCTTTGCAAACCTTACAAAAGATTATTTTTCTAGTACAACTAACAAAAATACACATCTCTAGGCATTATCAGCAATTTTTCATGTGCTGTTTAGAAGTTATGTTTGAATACAACTTTATTACTTTTTTCGCATTATGTCAGGATTGTAAGAACATTATTGTCATATTAAGTAAAAAACGCCTTTACTCATTTGAAAGATTTAAAAAAGCATATGTTTCGAGTAAAACTCCCAAAGATGCATTATTTCAGGCATTATTAGCTATTTTTCATGTGTGGTGTAGGAGTTATGTTTAAATAACTGGCATATTAAGTGTTACAGTGTTACATATTGAGTAGAACCTAAATTTTGTATTTGCAAACCATAGAAAAACAACTGTATCTAGTAAAACTAACATTATTTCAATATCGCAGGCTTTTTTTAGACATTTTGCACGTTTGGATTAGGAATCATATTGGAATACATTTTCATTGCTTTTTTCTTATTATCTCAGGATTCTAAGAACATTATATTCATATTGAGTAAAAAACTACTTTTTGCATTTGCAAGATTTAAAAAAGCATATATTTCGAGTAAAAATCCAAAAGATGCATTATTTCAGGCATTATTAGCCATTTTTCATGTGTGGTGTAGGAGTTATGTTTAAATAACTGTCATATTGAGTGTTACAGTATACAGTTATATTGAGTAAAACCTCATTTTTGTATTTGCAAAAAATAGAAAAACAACTGTATCTAGTAAAACTCATATGTATTTAATATCACAGGCATTTTTAGACATTTTGCACGTTTGGATTAGGAATTATGTTGGAATAAATTTTTATTGCTTTTTTCGCATTATCTCAGGATTATAAGTACATTACTGTCAAATTTAGTAAAAAAATACTTTTTGTTTTCGCAAATCTTACCAAATGTTTTTTTTCCAGTAAAACTGTCTAAGATACATTTCTTCAAGCATTATTAGACATTTTGCATTTCTACTTTTTGAGTTATGTTTCAAAAACTGTCATTTTGCGTGTGACCAATATGAGGCCAGCAAAACCTAATTGTTGTATTTGTGAACATTTCCAAAATACCTGAGTGTGCTAAAACCCACATAAATTCAACATTACAGGCTTTTTTAGACAAATTTCAAGTTTTTTTTTGGAGTTATGATTATAAACCTTTCATATTTAATATGACAGTTACACTGTTATATTGAATAAAAAAAACTAACTTGTGTCTTTGCAAACCCTACAAAAGATTATTTTTCTAGTACAACTAACAAAAATAGACATCCCTAGGCATTATTAGCCATTTTTCATGTGTTGTTTAGAAGTTATGTTTGAATACATGTTTTTGCTTTTTTTGCATTATCTCAGGATTCTAAGACTATTATAGTCATATTGAATAAAAAACTACTTTTTGCATCTGCAAGATTTAAAAAAGCATATGTTTCGAGTAAAACTCCCAAAGATGCATTATTTCAGGCATTATTAGCCATTTTTCATGTGTGGTGTAGGAGTTATGTTTAAATAACTGTCATATTGAGTGTTACAGTATACAGTCATATTGAGTAAAACCTCATTTTTGTATTTACAAACCATAGAAAAACAACTGTATCTAGTAAAACTCACATGTATTCAATATCACAGGCATTTTTAGACATTTTGCACGTTTGGATTAGGAATTATGTTGGAATACATTTGTATTGCTTTTTTCGCAATACAAATGTCAAATTGAGTAAAAAATTAAATTTTGTTTTTGCAAACCTTACCAAATTATTTTTTTTCAGGAAAACTCTCAAAGATGCATTTCTACAGTTATTATTAGACATTATACATGTGTATTTTTGGAGTTATGTTTTAAAAACTGTAATTTTGAGTGTGACCAATATGAGGCCAGTAAAACCTAAGCTTTGTATTTGTGATTCTTTCCAAAATACCTGATTCAGGTAAAACTCACATACATTCAACACTAAGGCTTTTTAAGACAAATTTCATGTTTAGTTTTGGAGTTATTATTATAAATCTTTCACATTTAGTATGACAATCCTCCGGAGGCAGCAGACAGGTACCGTCAGGCTAAACATATTTGAAGCCTGGTATATAAAGGTTTATGCTTTTACTAACAATTTAACATTTTTCTCTGTAATATGGCACACGCTGGTGAGTGCAAGACATACTTGATCAACAGCCAACAGCCACACAGGTCACACTGACGGTGGCCGTACAAACAATTTTCACACTGTTACAAATATGCGCCACACTGTGAACCCTCATCAAACAAGAATGACAAACACATTTCGGGAGAACATCTTCACCGTAACACAAAATAAACACAAAAGAACAAATACCCAGAATGCCATGCAGCGCTACTCTTCCGGGCTACACCCCGCAACCACCAAACCCCGCCCGCCTCAACTGACGCAAGGAGGGGGACCGTGATGTGGGGTGGTGGCAGGGGTGTAGCCCGGAAGAGTAGCGCTGCATGGAATTCTGGGTATTTGTTCTTTTGTGTTTATTTTGTGTTACGGTAAAGATGTTCTCCCGAAATGTGTTCGTCATTCTTGTTTGATGGGGTTTCACAATATTGGCGCATATTTGTAACAGTGTTAATTTTTTTTGTACAGCTCCCGTCAGTGTGATTTGTAATGCTGTTAATCAAGTACGTCTTGTAGTCAACATTGTACAACCAACAAATCCTCGCATAACATGCGTGCGGCCCCCTCGGCATGCTGTTGGTTTGCTGAATGAGCGAACACGACAAAAGGTTGTCAAGGAAGTTGAAGGCAGTGCTGTCACAGAACCACATTAAAATGTTTGTCCGGTCGATATAGGGACAATCCATTGCGAGGGTCACAGGAAGCCTCTCGTTAAAATTGGGAGGATTCGCAAGTATGTTGCTAGGTCTGGATGGTCATTCAAAGAAGCTGAATCCACTTTTCATGTAGTTTCAGCATCCAGTGGCCCCCTATTTTAACAATTCAGAAAGAGTGTAAAATAATGGTATTTTTCTGTGGAAATACCAGCATTGTCACTTTATTAAAGTTGGTTGATCATATTAATTTGGAAAAACTCTGTAGAATAAAAGTATTTTTCTGCAAAACTGTTTGCATCAATACTTTATTAAAGGTTGTTGACCTTAATAATATTGTAAAAATCCGTAAAATTACGATATTTTTCCGCAAAACGTTTCATGAAAATTTCTGTAAATATAATGTTTTTGATTATTATTTGGTTTGCAATGTTTTACTTAAATGTTATAGTTTTCGTTTGGCAGCCGTATCTGCCAGTAGATGACAGTTTGTTTTACAGAATTTTTTTTTTGTGTGTATAGACATTTATCTTTGTCAGTTTTACTAGAAAAAATATATTTTTTAAGGTTCTCAAACACACAAGGTACACTGTAAAAAAAAAAATCTGTAAAAAAACTAATCTACTGGTAGCTACGGCTGCCAAATGAAAACCATAAAATTAAAGTAAAACACTGTAGACCAAATAATGATCTAAAACATTATATTTACAGAAATTTTCATTAAACGTTTTGTGGAAAAATATCAACATTTTTCAGATTTTTACTAAATTGTTAAGATCAACCACCTTTAATAAAGTGACAATGCAAACAGTTCTGCAGAAAAATACCTTTTTTCTACAGAGTTTTTCCAATTAATTACGATCAACCAACTTTAATGGAGTGACAATGCTGGCGGTTCCACAGAAAAACATGATTATTTTACAGATTTTTTCTGAATTATTAAGATCAAGAGTCACAAACTCAGTTTACCGGGGGGCTATAGTGTGTAGAAACTACGTGAAAAGTGAATTCACCTTCCTTTAATGGCAATACTGACATGGCAACATACTTGCCAATCTTTACAGGAGACTCCCTGTGACCGTAGTGAAGGGCTATCCGATATCGACTGGACAAGCATCTTTAAGGCCTGCTGTGACAGTACTGCAAGTGGTGTTTTGTTATTAGACTTTTGTGCTCGTCATAGGTTGTCCATAACATAGTTGATCAACAGCTATATAGCTCACACTGACGGTGGCTGTCCAAAAAATGTTAACATTGTTACAAATATGCACCACATATTGTGAACCCACATCAAACAAGAATGACAAACACATTTTGGGAGAACATCTTCACCGTAACACAAAATAAACACAAAAGAACAAATACCCAGAATTCCATGCAGTGCTACTCTTCCGGGCTACACCCCCGCCACCACCCCACATCACCGCCCCCCTCCATGTGTCGGTTGAGGTGGGCGGGGTTTGGTGGTTGCGGGGGTGTAGCCCGGGCGAGTAGCGCTGCATGGCATTCTGGGTATTTGTTATTTTGTGTTTATTTTGTGTTACGG